>NW_007730758.1:133201-182081 GCF_000696425.1 Galeopterus variegatus | reverse complement strand
CCGGTATGGGCGCGACACTGAGTGTTGCGATCTGTTGCCGGTCATGAAAAAAGACAAAAAGGAAAAAAAAAAAAAAGACAAATTCTTTAGTGTGGCAATTTCAGTGTTTTAATTTCATTCCTTACTGCTCCCCTTCACGGTCCTTCTGATGTGGGTATCCTGGGCCATGCTTCCTTCCCCAAACAGTAAATATCCTGTTCATTTCTTCCCTCCCAGGGCTTGACACAGTTCATGTGCTTGGAGTGTGAATTGTTTTCTAGCTGTAGTATTTCTGATTTCATAGCTGCCTCAGAACTAGATGGTGTTGCATGGTTCAAGAGAAAGGCACTTTTCCTAATTCTTTACTTCAGAAAATTATTCAGATAACGTCATTATTCTAAACCAAAGAGACCAGAAGGCCAAGGGTAGTGGTGTTTCCTTGTCCTGTGAAGCAGACTCAGGGTGACTACAGTGCAGTATCTCATATGGTCTCATTCTGGTTCTAAGAGTAAAGACGGAGGTGGGAGGGATGGGACGGAGTGGGGAGTACAAAAAAAGAGTGGACACAGTTAGGGTGTGTGTGTCGGGGGTCGGGGGAGATTTTGTAAGTCCCATTTGTGATCCATTGGGACCCAGATAGCACACCTGAATCTCAGTTGAGCTTGGATGAGCTGGAAAGCAAAGTCCTGGGCAGACAGGTAAGGCAGGAGGCCAACGAGGGCCAGAAGTGGAAAACAGGGCTCCAAACCACTCATTAAAGGCGGCTCTGAGGACCGTTTGCTAGAAATTGGAAGGGAGCTCTTCACCTGCTTCTGTTCAATTATGATACAATCCCAGCCTGATCAAAGAGCCAGTGGTCAGTGGATACAGAAAAAGAAGCTTCCCATTGCTGCAAAGCATGCCCAGGACTCCGCTGGCCTGAGAGCTGAGTGACCCGTTCCTCTCCACTTCTCCCCTCCTGACCTCACCCAGGTCTGGGCCTGCCTTGCATGCAAGTGCTGTCTGGCCCAGTGGGGCCTGTCCAGATTGGAAGCCCTTAGACCTCATTTCCTTCATCCTTGCCCTGCATGACATAGGTGAAGAAAACAAAGGAACCACAGCCCCTGCTTCCCATTGTGAAGCATCCTCTTATTTCTGAGGGCAGTTCTCCTTGGCCTGAGGGGCCTGAGAGCAGGCACTAGCCTTGACTTCACAGGCCCAAAAAGGGGATTGAGGTGGGTCATTGCCAGGGCTTACCTTGGCACTGGGAGAAATTCAGTTTGTGCCTGGAGGGATAGTTAGTCCAAAGTGGAACCCAATTCTCAGTTTAAGGGAACAGATGCAGCAAGGCTTCTTAAGCCTGGATCAATGCATTTTCCCATGAAGAGTGAGAAATAAAATCCATGTTGAACCCTTTCACGCTAATGAAAAGGAGACGGGCTGAGGTGGGGGCAGCCAGGGAATGCGGGAGGAGTCATTTACCATTGAACTTTTTCTGCTTATGCAATTGATCTTCATTATCTACACTGCCCTGTGGCTCCCCAACTCCCCAGGGAGATGCTTAATGACATAAACTGCTTAATAAGCAGTGACTGGTGCCCTCAAAGAGCTGAGCAAGAGGAAGGCAGCTGCATTCTATCTCCTGGTTTAGTGCGTTTCCTTTCCCACAGCTGATTGTTGAGATACTGGCCAGTTGGAGAGAAAAGGCAGCTGGCTCCCCACACAGGCCTCCGGCACTTGCTCCGTTCGGAGGCTGACTACCGGGCAATGTTGCCAGCCACTTTCTCCCATGAAAGGAAACAAGGACTATATTTTTTATTCCCGTCAGCACAGATTTATCCTTCAGCAGTCTGTCTTAGGCTCCACCAAGAAGTCACATTTACTTTTATTTATCAAACAAGTGTGTTTTGCACACTGTGTGCCCGGTAATGTTGTAGGTGCCCTACGAATAATAACTTAGTCTACACAAGAGTGTTACAGAGTTAGGTACTACTTCTAAGCTCATTTTAAAGATGAGGAAACTGAGGCACAGAGCGGTATAGTCTGCCCAGCCACAAGGAAGATGGTGGCTTTCACGTATTTGTAACCTCTGTTCTGGGTCCAGGCATGGCCTCATTTTTCCTCCCTCTCCATTCAGGAAGACTCCTGCACACAATCCTCTTTCTCCTGAGAGCGCTCCCAGGCCACGCTACCTCCAGCTACTTGCTCCCTCTGCCACTCAGCCTGTATCTGAGGCTTTACTGACCTTGCCTGGGGTAGGGAACAGCCACATGACTCTCTCATATATACTCTCATTTACAAATTTCCGGCTAACTCACCATCCAAGATTTTCCTCAAAGATCAAAAATCTACACACATTTCTCTCTCAAGAAAATTACCCCCCCCCCAAAATGTGAAGGATTTATATACAGAGATATTCCAATGCTGTCTAACAGACTGAAAAGCTGGGAACAGTCTTGGTGTTCAATGATAGCAGACCAATTAACAAAATATGAAGGAATATCATTCAACCATTACAAATTTCTATTTCCTAAAGCTTTTAGTGAGGGAATATGTTAATGGAAAAAATGAGACCCACATTAGATACAAGGAAACTTCAAAAAGTGTCTGGAAAAATGAAATTAAAAGATAAAAATAAAAAATTTAAACTTCATTTCTCAACATAAGTTCCATCAAGTTCAAGATATTTTTGTAAGCAGTGATACCAGCCATTTAATCCATCCCTAAAGAACTAAGAGTCCTGGGAGGTTAACCATGTCAATGCAGTCTTTATTTTACATTATTAATTGAAGAAAAATGTGTGTCTTTTAAATATTTTTTAAGATTAGGATACAAAAAGAAGTCAGAAGGAGCCAAATCCGGACTATAAAGGGGATGCCTAATGATTTCCCATTGAAACTCTTTTTAATTGCTGTTTTTGCAAGGATGAAAGGAACGGGCAGGAGCATCGTTCTGGTGGAGAAGGACTCTGGTGAAGCTGTCCCAGGCATTTTTTGCTAAAGCTTTGGCTAACTGTCTCCAAACACTCTCATAATAAGCAACTGTTCTTTGGCCCTCCAGAAAGTTGGCAAGCAAAACGCCTTGAACATTCCCCAAAATTGTTGCCATGCCCTTTGCTTTTGACAGCTCACTTTTGCTTTGACTGGACCCTTTCCATCTCTGGTAGCCATTGCTTTGGTCATGCTTTGTCTTCAGGATCATACTGGTAAAGCCATGTTTCATCTCCTGTTATAATTCTTTGAAGAAATGCCTAGGATCTTGATTCCACCTGTTTAAAATTTCCATTGAAATCTCTGCTTTTGTCTGCAGTTGATCTGCGCACAGCAGTTTTGGACCCATCAAGCAGAAATTTTGCTCAACAGTAATTTTTTAGTCAGAATTGTGTAAGCTAAACCAACTGAGATGTCTACAGTGTTGACTATTGTTTTTTTCTGTTGATCATTGGTCCTCTTCAACTAGGGCATGAATAAGATTAATTTTTTCCTTGCAAATTGATATGGACGATCTGCTGCCATAGGCTTTTCATCTTCCATATCACCCCATCCCTTCTTAAAAGGAATTATGAGGACTTTTGGGAAGATGGCAGACTAGATGTGCCCAGGGCACATTCTTCCCACAGAAAAAGACTGAAATGGGCCCACTGCCACCACTATCACAGTCACGAGAGCCACTGTCCAGTCCCAGAACCATCGCCCATTGCAGAGCAGCTCTCCACAGAGCAGCAGTCCTGTGGGTGGCCATTTGCTGCAGCTGTGGACTCTGCAGATGCCACCATTGCAATTTCTGAAAGTTAACCTCATTTCTGCCAAGGACAGTGCAGACATGAGGGAGACAGCTGAAGCTGCCAGGGCCGCTCCACCACCACAAGGTAACCCTGCTGCTGCTGTGGACACTGCAGACACAATGAAGACAATTGCAGCATCTGGTGCCACTGCCACCCCCTCAACATAACCCTGCTGCCACCATGGACACCACAGACACAAGAGAGGCAGTTGCAGCCACTGGAACTACTGCCACCCCCAGAAGGTAACATCACTGCCCCCAAGGACACCACAGACACCAGGGAGGCAGTTACAGCCACCACCATGAGGTAATCCTGCTGCCACTGTGGACACCATAGCTGCAGAGGTCACTACTGTGAACACCACAGCCAAGCAGGTGGCTGCTGCTGCAGCCACTGCCACCACCAGCACTGACAGATAGCCACCATCATCATGTGAGCAGCCCACAGGTGCTGGAGCCACTGCTGCCAGGTGGCCAGCCTGCCAAAGCCACCACCACAACCACTGCTGCCACAAGGGTGGCTAGCTAGCACAGCAGCAGCTGCAGCAGCCACTGTGCAAGTGGACCACTGACCACTTGACTGGATTGACAAAGGAGGGTCACCAGTGGAGTCCAGGAAAGGAGAGTAATAGAGGAAACAACTGCTCTACCAGGTGACCAGACATTGATGTTGAGATACTACAAATACAAAAAAACAAACACACAAGAAAATTAGTCCACCAAAAGAATACAATAATTCTCAAGAACCAGACCCCACAGAACAGAAAACCCTTGAAATGACTGAAAAGGAATTCTGAGTAAAACTCTTAAGGAAACTCAATGAGATACAAGAAGATGGTTAGATGGTACAATGAACTGAGCAAAACTATCCAGGATATGAAGGAAGAAATTTACAAAGAAATTAATATTTTAAAAAAGAATGTAGCACAACTCATGGAACTGAGAGAGTCATTCAATAAAATAAAAAACAAATGAGAGCTTAAACAGCAGGTGGAGCAAGCAGAAGAAAGAATTTATGATCTTGAAGACAGTCTCTTCGAAATAACTCAGGCAGAGAAAAAAAAGATAAAAGAATTTTAAAAATGAAGAAAACCTAATGGAGATAGCAGATAACCTTAAGTTCACAAACATTTGAATCATGGGTTTTCCTGAAGGAGAGGAGAAAGAAAATGGCATTGAGAACATATTCAATGGAAAGATAGCAGAAAACTTCCAAGGTATAGGAAGAGGACCTTCAGATTCAGGAGGCTCAAAGATCTCCAAACAGAATCAATCCAAAAAGGTCTTCTCCAAGGCACTTTATAGTCAAACTGGCAAAACTCAAAGACAAAGAGAGAATCCTAAAAACAACAAGAGAACAGCATCAAGTCACCTCTAAGGGAGTCCTCGTCAGACTAACAGCAGACTCCTCAAGAGAAACTCTACATACCAGAAAAGAATGGGATGATATATTCAAAGCACTAAAAGAATAAAACTGCCAGCCAAGGCTAGGCTTCAGAAATGAAGGAGAAATAGTATATTTCCAAGACAAACAAGAACTGTGGGAGTTCACCACCACATGAGCAGCCCTACAAGAAATCTTCAAGGGAGTCCTGCATTTGGAATCCAAAAAATGATAATCAATACCATAAATACACAAGAAAAAACAAAACCCACTGGTAGAGCAAAAATGCAAATAAGAAAGAGAAAGAAACTGTATCTTACTACCTCAAAAAAACAATAAACACCAATGACAAACTAAAAGGGAAAGAAAGTAACAAAAGATATTTTAAACATTCAAATGCCAGAAGTAAGACAATATCTTTCAGTAACAACCCTAAATATAAATGGATTAAATTTTCCACTCGAAGACAGACTGGCAAATTGGATTAAAAAGCTAGACTCAACTATTGCTGTCTACAAGAGACTCACCTCACCTGTAAAGATATACACAGATTAAGAGTAAAGGGATAGAAAAAGATATACCACATTAGTGGAAATAAAAATGAGCAGGAGTAGCTATTCTTATATCAGATAAAATAGACTTGAAAAATATATAAAAAGAGCCAAAGAAGGCCACTATATAATGATAAAAGGAAGAAGACATAGCAATCATGAATATATATGCACCCAACATCAGAACACCCAGATATATAAAGCAAACACTATTACATTTAAGAAAAGAGATAGATCCAAGTATAATAGTTGGAGACCTGAACACCCCTCTCTCAACTTTGGACAGATCATCTTGGCAACAAATCAACAGAGAAATACAGGATTTAAACTACACTTGAGGCCAATCAGACCTGGCAGATATCTACAGAACATTTCGTCCAACAACCACAGAATATAAATTCTTCTCATCAGTGCATGGACCATTCTCCAGGCTAGACCACATATTAGGTCACAAATCAAGCTTCAAAATTTTAAAATTGAAGTCATTTCAAGTATCTTCTCAGACCACAATAGATTAAAATTAGAAATAAATAACAAGCAAAACTCTGGAAACTATACAAACACATGGAAATTAAATAACATGCTCTTGAATGACATATGGGTCCAAGAAGAAATTAAACAGGAAATCAAAAAATTTCTTGAAACTAATGAAAATAAAGGCACATCATGCCAAAACCTAAGGGATGTTTCAAAGGCAATTCTAAAAGGGAAGTTTATTGCAATAAACACATCAAAAGAATAGAAAGATTTCAAATAAATGACCTAATGCTACATACACCCCAAAGAACTAGAAAAACAAAAAACAATACAATCCCCAAATTAGTAGATGGAATGAAACACTTAAGATCAGAGCAGAACTAAATGAAATAGTAACCAAAAAAATGATACAATAGATCAATGAAATGAACAGCTGGTTTTTCAAGAAGATAAACAAAATAGACAAACCATTAGCTAGGCTAACGAAAAAAAGAAGAGAGAAGACCCAAATAATAAAAGTTAAAAATGAAAAAGGAGACATTACAACAAATTCCACAGAAATACAAAGAATCATTAGATACTATTATAAACAACTATACACCAACAAATTTTAAAACCTGGAGGAAATGGACAAATTACTGGACACATACAAACTACCAAGACTGAACCAAGAAGTCACAGAAAAACTGAACAGACAACAACAATCAACAACATTAAAGCAGTAATGAACAGTCTCCCAACAAAGAAAAGCCCAGGACCAAATGGCTTTACAGCTGAATTCTAATAAACCTTTAAAGAGGAATTAATACAAATTCTCTGTAAACCATTCCAAAAATTGAAATAAAGACCATTCTCCCAAATTCATTCTATGAGGCCTGCATCACCCTGATACCAAAAACCAGACCAAGATACAACAAAAAAGAAACCTATAGGCCAATATCTTGATGAACATAGTTGCAAAAATCCTCAATAAAATATTAGCAAACAGAATACAGCAACACATCAAAAAATTATACACAACAATTAAGTGGTATTCATCTCAGGGATGCAAGGATGGTTCAACATATGCAAATCCATAAATGTGTTACACCACATCAACTAAATCAAGGACAAAACCATATGATTATCTCAATGAATGCAGAAAAATCTCTTGACAAAACTCAACATCTCTTCATGATAAAGACTCTTGGCAAATTAGTTCCAGAAGGAAAGTATCTCAACGCCAGAAAACCACATACAACAAATGCAATGCCAATATCATCCTGAATGGGGAAAAACTGAAAGCTTTTCCCTTAAGAACAGGAGCAAGACAAGGATATCCACTCTCATCACTTCTGTTTAACATAGTACTGGTAGTACTAGCCAGAGAGATCAGGCAACAGAAAGAAATAAAGAGCATCCAGATTGAAAAAATGAAGTCAAATTGTCCCTGTTTGCAGATGACATGATTCTATAAATAGAAAAGCCTAAAGACAATCAAAAAACATTTAAAGCTCGTAAATGATTTCAGTAACGTTGCACAACACAAAATCAACATCCAAAAATCAATAGTGTTTTTATACTCCAACAGCAAACTAGCAGAAAAAGAAATCAAGAAAGCTAGAGCATTTACAATAGTCACCAAAAAATAAAATACCTGGGAATAAAGTTAACCAAGAGGGTGAAAGATCTCTATAATGAGAACTACAAATCACTGTTGAAAGAAATGAAAGAGAATGCAAAAAGATGGAAAGACATTCCATGCTCTTAGATTGGAAGAATTAACATTGTGAAAATGTCCATACTACACAAAGCAATCTATAGATTCAATGCAGTCCCCATTAAAATACCAATGACATTCTTCACAAAAATAGAAAAAGCAATGCAAACATTCATATGGATTAACAAAAGACCCCAAATAGCCAAAGCAATCCAAACAGACACGAGGGCCAATGGAACAGAATATAGAACCCAGAAATCAACCCACAAACTCACAGCCAACTGATCTTCCACAAAGGCACCAAGAACAAACATTGGGGAAAAGACTGCCTTTTCTATAAATGGTGCTGGGAAAACCAGATATTCATATGTAGAAGAATGAAACTGGACCCACACCTCTCACCATATACCAAAATCAAATGAAAGTGGATTAAGGACTTAAATATATGACCTGAAACCATAAAACTCCTAAAAGAGAACATAGGGGAAACACTTCAGGAAGTAGGACTGGGCAAAGACTTTATGAATATGACTCCCAAAGCACAAGATCAAAAGGAAAAATAAACAAATGGGATTATATCAAACTACAAAACTTCTGTATAGCAAAAGAAACAATTAACAGAGCAAAAAGACAACTACAAAATGGGGAAAAATATTCGCAGACTGTGCATCCAACAAAGGATTATTATTCAGAACATACAAGGAACTTCAATGACTTAACAGTAAAAAAGAAATAACCCAACTTAAAAATGAGCAAAGGAGCTGAGTGTGCATTTCTCAAAAGAAGATATACAAATGGCTAATGGACACATGAAAAAATGCTCAACATCACACAGCATCAAGGAAAAGCAAATCAAAACCACATTGAGATATCATCTCACCCCAGTTAGACTGGCCATAATAAAAAAAGACAGAGAGTAACGATGCTGGCAAGGATGCAGAGTAAGGGGAGCCCTCCTACACTGTTGGTGGGACTGTAACTTGGTGCAGCCATTATGGAAAATGGAATGGAGGTCCCTCAAACGACTACAGATAGAACTGCCATACAATCCAGCAATCCTACTGCTGGGTATATACCCAAAGGAGAGGAAATCATCATTTTGAAGGGATACCTGCACTCCCATGTTTATCACAGCTCTATTTACAATAGCTAAGAGTTTAAACAAACCTAAATGTCCATCATCAGACAACTGGGTTAGGTAAATGTGGTATATTTACATGATGGAATACTACTCTGCCATAAAAAAGAATGAAACACCATCATTCACAGCAACATGGATGAATTTAGAGAAAATTATGTTAAGTGAAATAAGCCAGGCACAGAAAGAGAAATACTGCATGTCCTCATTCATAAATGGGAGCTAAAAATGAACAAATAAATTTTAAAAAGAAACAAAGAAAGATACAACAACCACAATAATGTGCTGAACTTTCAAAAGGAGAGAACAGAACTGAGGTTTCTAGAGGTGGGAAATAGGGAAGGGTATGGGAGGGAAGGGAGGAATTGATAAAGTGCTATGAAAAAGGATTACATTGTATAATGTTGAATATACTAATTATCCTGATTTGAGCATTACATTTTGCTCACAGGTATCGATATTCAACTCTGTACCCCACAGATATGTACAATCAACTATGTTTCAATTTTTTAAAAAAACCAAAACACAAAAAACGAGTTATCCATTTTTAAACTGCTGATTTCTTTGGGGCATTGTCCCAATAAACTTTTTGTAAAGCATCCGTGATTTTACCTTTCTTCCACCCAACTTCATCATAAATTTGATACTTATTCTAATTTCAATTTTAGCAGAATTCAGGTTGCTTTAATAGGGGCTCTTTTCAAACTGTCTGACCCTTCTTAGTACCTCAAACTCAATCCTGTTTAGTTCAGACATGTTGTGACAAGTGAGTACGAGTTTATTTTGGTGCAAAACATTTTTGCAATCCATGCATAGTTTTTCTTAACGTGCACTTTCTTTTTTTTTTTTTTGTTGTCTTTTATCCTTTTTTCCGTGTCCGGCAACGGGATCGCAACCCTCGGTGTTGCTCCCGCGCCTCACTCAGCCAGTGAGCAGGAACCGGTCCGTATGTGGGATCCGAACCCTCGGGCGGGAGCGCCGCCGTGCTTCCCAAGCGGCGCACTATCCAGTGCGCCACCGGGCCGGCCCCTTAACGTGCACTTTCCATGAGCTTTCAAAGACCCCTCGTACAAATCCATTTCTCCCCTTCCATTCTTTGTGCTGTGGTTGATATATATTTTGTTTTATTATATGTTAAAAACATCACAATGTTGTTTAAACAGCCAATAATCTTTAAACAAATTAAACAAAACAAGTAAAATAAAGCCTTTCCCACTTACACACACATTTACTATTTATGAGTTTTATTTCTTTGTTTAGATCTGAGTTTCTGTTATCTTTATCCTCTTGAATGAAGTACTTTCTTTAATGTCTTTTGTAGCACATTTCTGCCGATGAAATATTCACTCAGGTTTTGTTTGGTAAAAAACATCTTTATTTTGCCTTTAATTTTGATATTTTTGCCAGATATAGACTTCAGAGTTGAGACAGTCTTATTTTGTTTTTACTTTTTCCCCTTCTGCACTTTGAAAATCTATTTGACTGTCTTCTGGCCTCCACTGTTTCTGCAGAGTTCAGCTGCCGTTCCTGTCATTGTTTCCCTTGTGGGTAATGTGCCTTTGTTCTCTAGCTGCTTTAAAATTTTTCTCTGTATTGCTTATTTGCAAGTTTGTTATTATGCCTGAACATAGGTATATCTATATTTATGTGTGTTTGTAGTTAATGTGTTTCTTGAGAATCTGGGGTCTGTATTTTAATGTTTTTCACTAACTCTGGGAAATTTTCCAGCCATTATTCAAATATTTTTTTCTGTCCCATTTCTCTATCCTTCCCCTCTAGAACCCTAGTTACATATATGTAAGGCTGTTTGGTATTTTCCCACAGGTCATGGAGACTGTTTGGTATTTTTTATCTCTTTTATCTGTTTCAAATTAGATAATTTTAAATAATTTATCTTCAAGTCCATTAACCCTTTTTCACAGTCTCCAATCTGCTATTAAGCCCATCCAGTGGAATTTTTTATTTCACATATTATCCTTTTTGGTTTTAGTAATTCCATTTGGTTCTTTTTAGTGGTTTCCATTTCTCTGTTGATATTTCCTATATTTTCATTGAAGTCACTGAATATATATATAATAGCCGCTTTACGTGTAATATCTTATCTGTTAATTCTAACATCTGAAGCACCTTGGGGTCTATTTCTATTGATATTTTTTTTTCCTTGACTTTAGTTGGGTCACATTTTCTCACTTCTTCACATGTCTTGTAATTTTTTTATTGTATGTTCCTTAATGTGGATAATATGATATAGGGAGTCCAGATTCTGACATCTTTTAAAAGGTGCCGAATTTTGTTTTTTAAGGACGTTGAGTGATTGGAGGATCTTCTTAATTCTGCTAGGCTTGTTTCTTTTTCTTTGTGAAGGAGTCATTTAAAACATTTTGGTTTGAACTTAGTTGTAGAGCTGGTCCTCACTCTGATTCATGGTTCTTCCTCTTAAGGCATAATTTTCAGAGGTCTCAACTGAATCCTCAAAATGCTTAAGAAGGTGTCTGGCCCACTCTGCTTGGGCCAGAAATTCAACATCTCTTGGCACTGCAGGACTTCTGATGTCTCTGTTCAGCTGTCTGCCATGCAGCATGTGACATTTGCTAAGCCTTGTGGATCTTTGGCATGTGTATGTGCCTCTCAGTTCTTGGCCACAGACCTGCAGTCAATCCCCAAACAGACTTCAGAAGCCAGCTTTTCTGTGCACCTCCTTCTCTGATGTCCTGGCCCATCAATCCCAGCCTCTTCTGTAGCCCAAAGCTCCAATCTCTGCCTCTTCAGCTCAGAGAGGGCACGATGCAGCTTGGGCTTTAACTTTTTCACAGCAGGGGAGTTCTGGGCAGAAGGCTGGGGTGACCATGGAACTCATGGTCACCTCACATAGCTCACTTGTCCTCAGAATCACTGTCCCCTATTGCCTGTTGCTCAATGTCTGAAAACAGTAGCCCCGTGCATTTTGTCCCTGCTTGTACTTTAAAGCAAGGGCAAGTTATGTACCAGTTACTATGTCATGGCCAGATGCAGAAATCTCCACGTGTTTTTAATTCTTTGCAAGCTTAGCCCTCCTGATGATGCAGAGTGGAAGGATCCAATTTCTCTTAAACCATTGTAATATTCTTTAATGAGGAACCTCTGTTTAAGGCAAAGTCCTCTCTCACTCAGCCTTGGCTGACCGAGTGATTTACTGAGAAGGTTTATGGGGATTAACTAGAAGCTGGCTAACATGTACTAAAAAGAAAGAAATGGCTGATTTATTACTAAACACAATCTTTTCTGACTGCAAACTCCCAATAATGGAGATGTTCAGCAGTGGGCAGACTTATTCTACTGATTTTCTCTTATATTTAGGAAATAATTGTGGCATCAGAGTGCATGAAACCTTTGCTCGCCATTACACTCATCACCTTCTACCAGAACCCCTCTCTCTAGGTTACCGGAAAATTGAGCTATAACTGAAACTGATAAGCTCTGAATGTCCTCACAAATACTTATCTTAGTATAAGATGTCACTTCCTCACTGTGAAGTGTAAATTAGCCCCGCTTGTTATTCTCACCTTCAGTTTTCTCTTCTTTTACTTGAGAGCACCTAAAACTGTAATCACACGCATATATGTGCTCCTTATTTTTAGTCTCCCCCAATAGACGACAAGCTCCGTGAGGGTAAAACCTTGCCTGTAGCCCCAGTCTAACACAGTGACATGATCTAAGAATTATTTGTTGAATGAATAAATAAATGAGTGAATCCACAAGCGAGCAGGTCCTTTTGGAATTAGACTAAACAGGATGAAAACAGAAGGGCTTAAAGGATGAAAAGAGAAAAAATTAGTTCTTAAATACCTGCAGTTTTTATTCTTCAAGACAAAGGCCTCTTTGGCCAGAGAAGACTGTGAAGAGCTACTTTTTACTGAAAACAGAAATTGTTCCTGGAGAATTAATCAAAAGATGTTGCTGCTTTTGAGAACTAAGCATGAGAGTGTCTGCCCTTTCCGTAGGGGCAGCTACGGTCAAATCAGGCTTTTGTGACATGCTGTATTTTGTCCCAAGGCCGTACCCCCATAATGGTCTTTCCTGATGGTAGCATGCACCAGGAAAGGGCTCTTGCCCTCTGTGGGAGGGCTCGGCATGCAAGGGTTTCAGTGATTCCCAGGACACTGAAAATTCTACATGTGGCCCATAGAACATCTTGTCTTCTCTTGGTTGTGTTGGCAAAAGGAAACAAGAACAAAGGCAGGGCATTCTTTGATTGAAGGAGCCCTGGACACAGAATACTAAGGACCATTTGGTCAAATTTTTTCATCTTATGAGTGGGGAAACTCAGTCTAGAGACACAATCAACCCAAGGTCACGTAAATAGTAAAGAGCATCACCAGGAATAATTTCCAAGACATCAACCTTCTAGTTCAGGCTGTCATTGATTTTTGTTTCCCCTCCCCTTTACCTTCTCCAGACCATCCATCCCAATATACAAGGCCGTGTTTTATCTTGGATCACTTATACAGCCAAGTGTGAAAGCACTATACTTTCTAATCCAGTGTGATTGGAGGGAGTCAGAAGAGAAGCCTTTCCTTTTGGGCACCACACTCCTAGGAAAGTTTGAAATTTCCAAGGAAGTGAGAAGTTGATCAAAAGTCCAATGAGTGTTTAGAATCAGAAAAGACTGCTCTGGTGAGCTGGGTAGGATGGAAAAAGAACCAGCCCAAGAATTTAGAGGCCTGAGCACATCCTGTTCCTGACCCATCACAAGAGCAAGGGGAAGTCTTTCCTTTCTCTGCGTCTTAGTTTCAGCTTCTGCAGAATAAGAGGCTGGAATGGATAACATCTCTACCATTCCATCTTACTTACATATTATTCTACAGCAGCAGGACACTTGAAGGAAATGCATACTGCCATTGTGTAAATTTGTAGAATCTCTGTTTCTCTGTATGTTCTCAGAAACAAAAACGATTCCCTGTTTCTGAAGAAATATGCATACAGAAGCCTAAATGGGCATCCCAAACAAGCCATCTGAGAAATCTGGTGTTGTTTACATCATGGAGAAATCTACAAAGGTGATGCAGTCTCAAAGGCCATTTCCCCTTACAGCATGGATAAAAGTGAGCTTTTCTACATGACCCCTCCAGTGGGGGTTAGTACATCAGGATTCCACTTCTAGTTTCTCCTCTGACCTGCAGGCAAGTCTAGTCAGCTCCCTCTCCTGCTGGGGATTCATTTACAAGCTCAGTAAATGAAGACAGAACCAAACTGTTCATGGCAATTGTTTATATTATAAATGAGAGTTGAGTTTGAAGAAATAATGTAAAAGTTTCTTTAAAATGCTTGGGGGGATATAATGTTATGAGTTCAAAGAGTCTATCAAGAACAGTTTTCTACAAAGTCCTTTTAAATTCCATGAATCTTTCCAGAATGAGTCCTACAAACATCTTTCACATAAGCAGACATGGCCATGGCAAATGGAACCCTGATGGCACTGAATGTTAATTGCAACCATCACGGAGTCCTCAGCCATTGCTATCTGTATTAGTCTGTATCTGTTGCTTATAACAAAATACTCAGAATTGGGTAATTTATAAGAAAACAAAATTTATTGCTTACAGTTTCCGAGGCTGGAAGTCCAAAGTCCAGGGAACACAGCTGATGAAGGCTTTCTTTGGTGGTGACTTCAGTGACAGCAGAGCTTCACATTGCAAAATGGCAGAGCAGAGAGAGAAAGAGAGTTCCTCATGCGCTCTCCTTTTAAAGCCCTCAGAACCACACCCCTGACCACCATTATTAATCCATTCATTAGTGCATGGCCCTACAATCTAATCACCTCTTCAGGGCCCCACCTTTCAATTACTGTAATAGGATTTCCCACCCTCTTTACACTGTCACAGTGGGGACTAACTTTGGGGGGACATCAATCCATAGCACTAAGCTAACACATCTAACATGTTATATAACAAAACCGGACACAGACATACTGAATATGCGTAACTTCAAATACGCGATGTATGCTATCATAAATGCAGAAGAACATGTGTGTCTTCACTGCCGGTCAGTCCTTAACAGAGGCACCCAGCAGCTGTCTAACATCTTTATGAGATGTCAGCTACTATGGGGATGGAGGCCATGCAGAATGCTGGATACAACTGACACGAAGATGTTTACAAAAGGCAGCGGAAGCATTCTGGATGTAATTAAAGAAACTGGAAATGAACAACTTGATGTCATTTAAAAGCGGGGGGAGAAAGGAATAAGACAGCCCTTTTTGTCATATTTGACCATTAAAAAATATGTTTTTGTATAAAGTCAATCTTAGCTGGAGCTGGGCTTTTCAAAGTGTACTAACTCTCGGGACATGAACTGGGATGGAGTTGTTCTAGGATATTCTCAGGGTCTTCTCCAGTGGGGAATTCTCAGAGTTGAGCAAAGGGAAGACAGGGCCCTGGCAGCAAGGTGGCCTTTCCTCCTGACTCTGCTTCCTCCCAGGGGGAGTGTTGCTGATCAGCAAGGTCACTGGGCTAAGGACTAGCTGCTGGGGAATCACAAGAAATTGGGACATTCTTACTGGAGTGGGGGCAGGGAGGATCTTCCTCAGCCCGGGGATCACAAGTCCAAATTCCCCTCTTCCAGTTCTCTCTTGGTCCCCCTGCCAGATTTCCCCTACCCCACATCTTTATCCAAACTGCTCTTATCAAGGCCACCAAGTCTCTCCATGTGGCTAAAATGCCATGGTCAGTGCACACCTCTTATTTTTCTTGACAGCCAGCAGCACCTCACCCGAAGAGTCACTCCTTCTTGAACTTCCTCTTTCATTTGCTTCCCGACACCGTACTCTCCCGATTTCCTGCTCCTGGACTGCTCACCCCTTCCCAGTCCTCTGTGCCTGGATCTTTTCTCTTCTCTCTCTACGTTCATCCCCGTGGTGATCTCATTATTCTTACAGCTTTAGATAATATGCTCCCAAATTTTTATCTCCAGCTATATTAGTTTTCTTTTGCTGTTGAAACAAATTACCACGGACTTAGTGGCTTAAAACAACACAAATTTATTCTCTTATAATTCTGGAAGTTGGAAGTCTTACGGGGCTAAAAATCAACGTGTCAGCAGAGCTGATTTCTTCTGGAGGCTCCTGGGGAGAGTCCCTTCCTTGCCTCTCCCAGCTTCTAGTCTGCCAGCATTCCCTGGCTTGTGACCACGTCACTCTCGTCTCCGCCTCCATCATCACATTACCTTCTCCTCTGACTTTTACTCCTGCTGTATCTCTCTTATAAGAACCACTGAAATCGTACCTGGATCATCCAGGATAATCTCCCCATCTCCAGGTCCTCAACTTTATCACATCTGCAGAGTCCCTTTTTCTATAGAAAGTAACATCCATGGGTTCTCGAGGTAGAATTTGAACATATTTATGGTGCCATTATCGAGCCTCCCATACCAGCCTAGACCTCTCTGTAACTTCAGACTTGAAACCCAATTGCCTCCTCTGCAGCTCTGCTGGAATACCCAGCAGGCATCACAAAGCCAACGTGATGATAGATAAGCTGTTCCTCCTGCAGTCTTTCTCATTTCAGTTCACGCCAACTCCTTCCTTCCCGTTGTCCGGTCCAAAAACTTTGCAGTCTCCCTTAATTCTTCTTCTTTTTATCTTCACACACTACATTCAATTTCAGCAGCAAATTCTATTCTCTCTCTCTCTCCGAAATATGCCAGAGTCTTCCCACTCCGTGCCATCTCCTGTGCTATCAGCTTGTCTCAACTCACCATTAGCACTCGCCTCGATGATTGCCACACCCTCCTGACTGATCTCCCCAGTCAGCACTGCACTGCCCACCTCCACAGAAGCCCACTCTCCACTCT
The DNA here is from genome assembly GCF_000696425.1 of Galeopterus variegatus. Classification (NCBI taxonomy): domain Eukaryota; kingdom Metazoa; phylum Chordata; class Mammalia; order Dermoptera; family Cynocephalidae; genus Galeopterus; species Galeopterus variegatus. The sequence goes on along the minus strand of NW_007730758.1, from coordinate 165,264 downwards.
TCTCACGGGAACCTGAGTGTCCTGCTAAAGCCTAGGTCAGATCATGCAGTGCTCTCGCATGGCTTCCTGTTTCACCAATAATGTCTGTTGGGCCCTATGTGATTTGTGACCCATCATCTCTCTGCATCATCTCCCACCACGCTCCCTCACTTGCTCTGCTGCAGCTACACTGGTCTCCTGAGGCGTGTCCCTGCCTCGAGGCCTTTGCACTTGGTGTTCCTGCTATCTAGGAGGCGCTTCTCCAGATGTCCACTTAGCTCACCCTCCCACATCTCTCAGGTGATTTCTCAAATGCTACTTTCTCAGCAAGGATTTCCCCAGTGGAGTCTTCTTGTCTTGGTTCTTTGTTTCTTATTTTCTTCTTCATTCACTCCAAATGTCTTCAGAGGTCAAGGCAGAAACAGTGAAGTGGAGACCTGGTTGTATAACTGCCTGGCTTGTAACTGCCCCTCTCCTCTTGCCGATTTCTTAGGGTCACTGGGCTTTATCACGCATGTGAGTGTGGTATGAAGCTGGACCACAAGGGGGTGGGGGAAGCTCCTGTGTAGATGTGCCCCTGACCGTGCCAATGACAGTGGCCAAAGAGCACCTTCTGGGTGTCTGGAGCAGCTCTGGACTCTGTGGTCCTGCAGAAGAAGCAAAACCAGTGGCAGTCCAGGTGGAGGATGACAGAAGATGGTGGTCTCAGTTTCTGGGCTGCTGGTGAGAGCTGGGGCAGCCAATGTCCAGCAGCGCCCATTGTGAGGAGAGCTCAGCTGGCACATGGAAGTCTTCTCCTACTTTGTTGTGCTCCCTGGGGTGGGAGTGAGTATCCTGGACACATCTTGCTAAAGTCACACCATGAGAGCACAAGAGACCCCCTAAAGGTCACCACTTATCCCCAGATCCATCTTAGGTCCAAGTCCTTTCCCTGGTAATCATGTTGATTCTGTCACCCTCTGTCTGGTGTGAGTCTGCTTCTGGATGGCTGGGAAGGTCAGTGAAGGGCACATGGATGGGCACCGAGACCACCATGCTGCTTTAGAGCGTCACCCTGCATGTGGAGCAGAAAAGTGACCTGAAGTTCACCTCTTTACTTGTTTCAAATGACAACCAGTGTCCTAAATTTCCAACCCTTTGCTTGTGGCTGGGATGGCTTAAATAAATATCTTAGTGGGGGAAATAAAGGCAATATAACCCATGCCTCTGCCCTGAAGAGTTCTCCTTTGTAAGTGAACTCCTAGACCCAGATGATGTGGGCTGATGCAGAATTCAGTGTTGGAAGAGACGATGAAGCTGAGCAAGGTGGAACTGCGGGAGAGTGGATGACAGAGAACCCAGCGAAGGAGGAGGAAGGAAAGCCGAGAGGCTGGCCGGACCTCACGGAGCAGCAAGACGATGAAGCTGAGCAAGGTGGAACTGCGGGAGAGTGGATGACAGAGAACCCAGCGAAGGGGGAGGAAGGAAAGCCGAGAGGCTGGCCGGACCTCACGGAGCAGCAGTCCTGGACCACCCATAGCAGGGGACAGAATCAGCTGCTTTAAGGCTGCACACAAACAGGTCTGAAACTTCAGTGCTGGTAACTTATTTTGAAAATATTTACTTAATTTTGCAATAAAAACTGATGAAAAACAACAAAATGACAGAACTAAGATAGCAAAGTCCCTTTTCGTTATAGGAGCCCGTCTCTAACCTCCTGGGATTCTCGTAATTATACACTTGTCTCTCTTATATAGCTAATTTGGAGCCAGACTGCCTGGGCTGCAATCCCAGCTCTGCCACTTACTAGTTCACTATGCGATGGGCAAGCATCTTCACTTCTCCATGCCTCAGTTTCCTCATCTGTAGAAGGGAGATAATAATGGAACCTACTTTTCAAGGATCAAATGAGTGAAGGTTTGTGAGATTCTTGGAATGGTCTATTAGATGATATGAAATAAAATCAATATGACAGGAGGACTGGCCAGCCTCTCATCTCCCCCAGCCTACCCTGAGGCCTTTCCTGACTCCTCCAGTCCAGGGTTGCTGATCTCCCTAAGCATTCCACCTGTGGGTTTGGAACAATAAAACCTATGCCTCTGCTCCAAAAAGTTTCCCTCTGGAGGATCTCCTGGAGCCAGGAGTGTGTAGGCTCTGGCCTCTGCTGCAGCACGTACCACCAACGCTCACTGTACCTCATGCTTAAAGCTCCTCCTAGGCAGGGGGTGTGTCTTACTTATCTCTGTGTCCCCTAGGCCCTCAGAGTACCTGGCACACAGAAAGAACTCAGTAAATGCTTGTTGGAAAGAAAATTAAATGTCTTCTCACCTAATCATTCCTGATATCCCCTTTCTCATTTATTTCACAGCAGCTGTGGAAGCATGGCAGGACTGGGATTACTGTCTATTTTTAGAGCCCAGAGAGGGGATGTGAGTGTCCAGGTTCCATGAGTGGCTGGCCAAGGCATGGACGCAGGCCTCAGTCCAGGGCTTTCCTCTATGCTCTTCATCATTTTTGTATTCTAGCAGCTGCATACATCTCCTGACATGTTCTAGCCATTTCATGGCGCCCTGCTTACAATGAGGAAGAGATAGAAGCCTAGTAGGTCAGGGGCTTAGAGAGGTAGCTGGCTTGTCCTCTGGGTCCTGGGCCCCTGCCTGCTCTCAGAACCAAGCAGTAAGCAGTGATTGGGCCATTTGGACCCAGCTGCTCTAGTGTCATTGTGTCAAAGCGTCCTTGTAAAACAGGCAATCTGCAACAGACACCCTGGCCCTTTACCCACCCTTGAGCCTCACTCCACCCCATTCCCCAGCCCCAGTGGGTGAGGTGGGATCACTGTGGTAGATATTAGGTGGTAATTAAGAAGAAAACAGACAGAAGCACACACACACACACACACACACACACACACACACACACACACACATATATATTTTTATGTTGGCTGCATCAAAATGCTTCTGGCTTGCAAATCGCCACATGGAGATGCCTGTCCTCCTCTCAGATGGAGACTGTCTGTTTCTGGCTCTGAGAGCTGTAGAGCTGAGCCAGTGCAATCAGCCATATGGGGAGATGCTGCTATTGACTCTTGTGACCAGGGGCCCTGGGAGGAGCTGGGATCACAGTGATTCATGATTGCACATCGCCTATCACTTTACAAATCACTTCCTTATTCATTATTCATTTGACCCTCACAGCTCTCTGACTAGGTCAGCAGGATATTACAAGGGACAAAAGTGGATTTTGGAAATCTCAGTTAGTTTCAATCAGCTGTGACCCTAAGCACAATCTCTGATGTGAAAACTACAGCCTAGGGATGTAATGCTGACCGTAATGGAGATGGTGGAGTTAATCCAAAAACGCAAAACGTAATCTGGTGTGGAGCCAGCACACCTGGTTTCTTTCTAGTCCCACTTGCTGAATGAACTAGGGCAAGGCACAACCCCCTCTGGGCCTTAGTTTTCCTATTATAAAATGAGGTTTATAATCTCCAAGGTCTTGCCTATTTGGATGAGGCTGTATCAGGATGTAACATCGAGGGTTACTATATATCCAATGTTGAATCCCTCTATGAGGATGCACCTCCCCCCTTCTCCCCACACACACCCACACATTCTGAAGTGGGGCAGATGCCACTGGTGAAATCATCAAATTCATGAACTTGTCCCCAGTTGTTAGCAAATCAGTAGACAATACCTGCCTTAGGTGTGTGATCCTGACTTCACTGGAGTTAAGTGGATAGTTCCTGTGCTCACGAGGTTCTCCTGGAATCTCAAAAGGGTTATGAAAGGATGGGGTGGTACCCCGAGGACCCAGGGGTGCCTATACATTGTGACCTCTTTGATGTGACCTCAGAAAGTGACAGTCCCTCCATTTTCTTATTGGCAGCAGAGGGAAATGGGGACAGGGAGTGAAACCCAGAGTCCTCCTCCTCAGTCACAGTCAGGGCCAAGGAATCAGCAGGAGATGGCTGCTTCTTCCCAGGTCCTCTGCTTATTAGGAGAGTAGCAGGTCCCAGGCTGCCCTGTCTATTTGCATGTTCAAACACTGCTCAGGGCAGCAAGCACGGTACAGCTACTGTCTACACCAACTCTAAACTGTGTTTGAATTGTATCTGAACCCACAAATACCCTTCGAAGCAAAAAAATAAACAGAAGCTCAATCATTTTGCCATGCTCAAAAATGTACAGCTGATGTGAAGTGCTAAACCCTGTAGAAATGACAATTGTCATTAGTTCAATGAACAAAGCACAAGGCTGAAAAACAGGATTTTCAACATGTGTTTATCCTTAATGGATATGAACCAAATAGGCACCCATCTCTTTTTACTGATCTGAAACTGACTCCTGACAAAGTAAAAATGGAGAAAAGTTCGATTTTGCTTTTTATAAAAGTAATGTTATAAGGGCTAAAACTTATAATGATTTTGTAAAATGTAATGTTGTCATTTAAAACAAAAACAGTTTATCACAGCATGATACTGTGATAATGCTGGAGAGAAGAATTACTAAAATAAAATGAAAATTCATGGAGTAAGCAACATGGTATTTCATTGCTTTTGAACTTAAAGGTGTTGTTCTTTTAAATTTAATTAAATGTTTTAAGTCCTTATTCATGCTTTTTCGTAGCCCTTTAGAAACTATAACTAATATATAGGTTATATATTAGTGAAATAGAGAAATCAATGTAAGTTAGTGAATTAAAATTTGTTATATCTCAAATGGATATAAAATATGTATTTTAACTGTGTTAATGGAATTTTAAAATTCTAGACGAGCTATTTGTTTTGAAGCATAGGTCCTAGAAAAGGGAATGATTTTAATGATCTAATTTGTATGTGTTTAACTTCAACAGCTTCTCGGTTAATATATGAAAAAGCAGAGATTTTGTTGTTGTTGTTGTGGCTCCTAAAAATTAGAACACAGATTATCACAGAGATTCTTGCAACTGCCTAAAAGGAGTATATATTTTGGAAGAATGAACAGAAAGGAAAAAAAAAGAACAAGGCAAAACAGTCAGCCCTGGTGGGGGGGCGGGGCGGGTTCTGAGGAGCCGTGTGGGTCTGGGGTTAGGGGCCCATGAAGTGCACTGAGGATGAAGCATTCGCTGTACCTGCTTCCAGGGAAACCTAGGGCCTGATAAAACGGCCACCCAGAGCCCTGCTCTCCAAACAACACAGATGACAGATGCTATCAGCCACAGTCCATTTTCCACTGACAAGGTTTCTTAAAATAAGGCTGTTCAAAGCTCAGGCATCCAAACGCTCGGGTTACCGTGAGCTGCAGCTCACACATCCTCAGCCCGACGCTCCTGCCTGTTACAGCTAATTTCTTTCACGTGCCGGGTATAAAGGGCACAGTATATAAACTCTGCACTCGCCTCGGAATGTTTCATCTCACAATCCGCAAGTGCTTCCGTCTTATGGAAGGGGCTAGAGAGGAGAGCTAGGTTAATGACTTGCCTAAGGTCATTAGGAAAGTCAGGAGGGAACATGGAAACAGCACCCATCTGCCCTGACGAGCTTCCCAGACCTTGGTCGTGGCTTCCTCTCCCATTTCTTTTCTATGACACACAGAGCAGCTGATGAGATAACATTTTTCCTTTTTTTATACTTTCTGACAGTTAGAAACTGCTTTGCAGAGACAGTGACTAATTTCTTTCTAAAGCATTCGATATATAAGACCTGAAAATACTTAAATGGACTCCATGTCTCTCCTTTCTGTATTACTATTACTATTATTATTCTGGCGGTGGTGGTGGTGAAGGTTGCTCGTAGCAGTAGTATTATTTTAAGCTTTTTTCCACCACAGCCCTTTAAACCACAAAGCCTGTGAAGGCTTCAGGTCCTGAGGTGGTGGGGGCCACTCCTTGCCCAAATCCTGGTTTGCGAAGACATCAGAGAAGGGGGGTAGGTGTGAGGCCAGTCGGGAGGGAGCCAACCCTCTGCTATGTTGAATATCCTGCTGCTGTTTGCTTTCATCGTCTCTCACTCCCTCTCCAATTCCTTCCCAGTTGGACACTTAAAATAAGGTCCTCATAAACTTCTTCAGCTTGAGAGTTTCCAGGAAAGGGAATGTTAATTTTGTTGACAAATTTCAGTGTCCCGAAGACCCAGGTCTTAATTCTTTGTGCAAACCCTCAATCTCCAGTCTGCAGGCTTCCCTTGTGCCCCTAATTAGTCTTGTCATGAGCTGCTATGCTATTGTTTTAAACACAGCCCTATGTCCTGGGAGCCAAAAGGCCCTTTGGGGTAGGTTGTATTGTATTTGTGTATATTTTTAAGAAATGGTCATTTCTTCTCTTGCCGTGGCCACCATCATTTCTCAGTAAAGGTGTTGCCATAGAGATGTTGTCCAATCCATCTCTATTGATATCCCCCTCTAAAGGGGGCCCTGAATCAGCACTGAGGTAGGTAAATGTATGCAGTGACATTGAGCGGATGATTCTATTCTGAAGAATCCCTGCACCATTTGTTTCTGGGCTTGTCTGAGGGCTGGGACACGGTGTTGGGTTTTGTTGCACGTGCTCTCCTCGCAGGCCCGGAGTTAATGCAAGCCTTGTTTGGAACCACTGAAGCAGAAATTTCTCTGCTGCCAAGGACAAAAGCTTCACAGGCCACCTCGGAGGCTGCTTTGGGAAGGCCGTGTCTCTGGGGCTCCCAAAGGAAATGGGAGATAACGCAGAACACAGAGAAGTGCCCTCAAATTCTCCCAGCCCCTCCAGGCTGCCCGGACACATCTGGCCCCACGGAGTATCCTCTGGGGAAGTGGAAGGCCGTGTCTCTGGGGCTCCCAAAGGAAATGGGAGATAACGCAGAACACAGAGAAGTGTCCTCAAATTCTCCCAGCCCCTCCAGGCTGCCCGGACACATCTGGCCCCACGGAGTATCCTCTGGGGAAGTGCCGGCTTCTCCAATCAAAGGTTTTAATTCAGTTTGCCTTTTTCCAGCCTGTTGAGAGAAATCATCCTGAAGATGTATGTGCTTTTCTGTCTGCGGTAGTAAGTGTGTTTTTATGCAGCTCTCCCTTCTGCCTCTTTCTCATGTGCTGGGGGAGAAGCTCTCTTAGGAAAAACAATCATAGTTTTGTTGCTTCATGGCTTTATATTTAAACCAAATGACACCCAAGTCCTCTCCTCACTCTGAGAGAGAGAGAGGGAGGAAGAAAGGCAATGAGAGGGGGAGGATTTATTGAGTGCCCTGTGTCCTGGAACAGTGTCTGGGACCTGGAAGTCACAATAAATGAATTTTGAATAAACAAATCAATGAATATTTAAATTCAGGCATTGTGCTAGGAGTTTCAGAAATATTTTTTCCATTTACACTTCACAACCTTGTGACACAGGAGTTATTAGTCCCTTTTACAAAAATATTAAGTGACTTGCTCAAGGCCACACAGAAGGTGAGTGGTGGCCCTGGACTTGAATATGGGTCTTTTGACTCCAAGTCCAGTGCTCTTTTCCCCAGACCCCAGAGGCTGTGCCCCAGGGGTCTGTGTTAGTGGCCTCTGCCCAGGGGCCAGGTCACTAGGGTAGCCTGGGCGAGACCACCTATTTCCTTATGCTTCTTGCCTGACCCCTGTCCTTGTCCATTTGGCCACGGCCAGCCCCTGCCTCTTGTTAGCAGAATTGTAGAAGGGAGGGGCATGAGGACAAAAGTGGAAACTACAAAGATATATACATTTCCTGAGCTTCAGGATTAGGTCCAGGGTGGTTTTTGTAACAGTGGTTCTGCTCCCCACATGTTTGCTTCTCCGTTAAGTTGCTCCATGTGTGGATCACGTCAGCTGAAGGCTGAGAGGTAGGGGAGGGGATCAGCTTTGTCTCTGCCTTTCAAAGCTTTGGCTTGTAGATTTTGGGACACAGAACTCCAATGTTCATTCACCCATTCACTTGCTCACTGGTTTGCTCACTGTCTCTTAACCTTATTCATTCATTCGTTCGTTTATGTACTTACATACACTCTGAGTAGTACACGAGTCAGACACAGGGGTCTAGTGCAAAGGGTGCAGAAATGAATAAGACCCGGGCCCTGTTTCCCGTAAACTCAGAAATGCATAAAAATAGCACCAAAAATAACAAGAATTAACAGCTGCCCTTTATAGTTTACAGAATGCCTTTGAATCTCTTATTCAATCTTCACAATGTACCATGTGGTAGAAATATCACCATTTTATAGGTGAGGAAAACAGCACTCAGAGTCATCCAAAGTCAGTAAGTCATTGGGCATGAGCTCGAACCCCAGTCATTTGATCTCAGGTCTTGTGGTTTGGAACAGCCCCAGTGTGGAGGAGCTTCTCTTGATTCCTCTGCCTGACTTTTGATGACCAAGGAGTCAGCTCGTTTTGGATAATGAAGCCACCTGAACTAGCTCTGTTTGATTCCTTCAAATAGACAGGAAGCAGCAGTGTTTCATAGACCTCTCCAGGAAAGACTGCTTTGACTGTGTTCCTGAGAGTTCACAAATGGGTTGCAAAGATCCCACCGTTTTGGACTAAAGTAGTGATTTTCAATTTTGGCCATACATTGGGAGCTTAGAAACACTCAGGTCTGGGCCCCGTCCCAGAGATTGTGATTAATTGGTCTGAGACAGGGTCCATGTGATGTTGGTTTTTGGTTTTGGGGTTTTTTAATTTTCTCTATCCTCCTACATTCTAAGCTAGCATGTTCCTTGGCCCTACTCAAAAAGCTCAATTTTGGCCTATTCTGCAGGTGTCCCCTGACCGGGAATGTTGGGGGAAAGGGAGATGTATGCCCCAGTGGTGGTCTGGACATAAAGGATCTTGTGCTCTTCTGGGCCCATGCTGCAGTGTAGGGATCCTCAGAGACAGACAGGTGTACACTAGATGTTACCTTCTAACTAGCAATGCTCTGGGAAATAGGACTAGTGATTGAAGTTACCTTCAGTAGACCAGAAAATTCCTGCAAAGTAGTAAAATATGATGTGTCCGCTTTCCTGTACAAAACTTACAGAGTTAATGACACTGTGTCCAGGAGAAAAGGCATGAGGAAAAATAAGACAGGCCCCGTTCCTTTCACGGAGCTCAGAGCCTGGAGAGAAAATGCACACAGAGATCATTTCAACAGAGTGGGACATGGAGAATGGGGGGGGACAGTCCCTGGCTGCAGAGGTCCAGGAAGGCTGCACCACAGAAAAACCACCTGATTTGGTTGTGAAGGGTGAGTTGCATTTTTCCAGGCCTGACTGTGGGAAGTGCTTTGCAAACAGAAGGCAGAGCAAGAACAAAGGCAGGTGGTGCTCAAGAACAGAGAGAAATGCAGTGTGACCACAAGGGGAACTCTGGTCACAGTGGAAAGATGAGACTACTGCCAGAAGGCTTAAGGTTTGCACTTTATTCTAGAGGCAAGGGAGAACTGGGAAAAGATTTCAAGCAGCGGGCGACATGATCTGTGCCTTGGGAAGAGAGTGCATGCAGTGATGTGGAGAATGCATTGGGTTTGCAGTGATTCCAGCAAGCAACAGAGACTGGAAGGAGAGAGAAAAATAAAGCTGTTGCAGGGCCAGAACTGGGCCAGGGCTGGAGGTTGGAAAGAAGAGGCCAGAGGAGGATGCTCAAGCCAAGCCCCTGCAGAGGAGGGGATGGGATCCTTTGTAGTGGATGAGGGGCCAGCAGCAGCTCATGGAACTGCTAATAGAAAACTGACCTCTGACTCAGGCAGGGTCCATCCTCCAACTCCCACTCAGTGCCTCCCCATGGAGTCACATGGGGTGAAGCTCCCCAGTAACCATTGTCCTGAGCATCGAAGGTTCTAGCCCCTCAGCTCCCCATGGGGGGTGAATCTGCATTTGAACATTCTGTTCTGGGCCAGGCGTTCCCACATGTGGGGCCTTAAACGTTTGAGTCTCTCTGATTGACCAAATGTGCTGGGCTCCCCAGAGCTGAGAGCTATTAGGGAAACAAAGGAGAGCCCTTTTAATTAGGCTCTCTGCATCCTGCAGGAGAGAGGAGGAGAGGTGCCGAAGCCCCAGTTGTTCTGGTGATTAGATACAAGGGAAAACTTTAAAACATCTGGGTGTATTTATACCTCCAAAGCCATGGCTGAAACCCATGAGGATTTAAACGAATTGAACCATCCTCTCAGCTTTTGTTTATATTTATTTTCAGACACCCGTGAGGATCCAGCGATGATGGAAAGCTTCAGGGTCAGCCAGCCCTTCCTCGTGCTCTGGGGACACTCACCTGTCCCTCTAGCCAAAGCCCAGGCCCAGGGAGGAGAAGGGCAGACTTAATCTTAGAAAGTCACATTTATAATGCTTCTCAGAGCATCACTTTTTTTTCTCAGCCAAGTATCCCACTTTATACCCAGTGGACAGACACACTGACGGCCTTGAGTCTGGGGTAGCAGTAACTGGCAGAGATATCTCCAGCAGGTTTAAGACTTTCAGTTAAGAATTATATTAAAACCCATACCTGATTTTCTGTAAAGCATAAATACATATCCTTAAAAAGGAGGTGGGGAGAAAGGAGCAATGAATTGTTAGAGATTTGCCCTTGATAGTCACTGGCAAATGCAAACAAAAGTCTATTTTCCCTTCATTTCAGAGGTCTCTGTTTTGTAGCATCTGGCAAAATTTGGGTGTCACTGAGATTCTTCAGAGTGCTTGAAGGTCCTTTTCTATAAGTAACTCCCAGCGTAAGACATACATCTACTAAGGCTATCAGGGAAAAAATTAAGTAAATCAAGGAAGGCAAGTTTCTTTTCTTTTCATCAGATACTCAGGGCTGATCTTCCTTTTCTATAAGTAACTCCCAGCGTAAGACATACATCTACTAAGGCTATCAGGGAAAAAAATTAAGTAAATCAAGGAAGGCAAGTTTCTTTTCTTTTCATCAGATACTCAGGGCTGATCTAGAACAGTCACCTCTATGCAAGTCCTGTTACCCTGAGAGCCGTAGAGGACGGGAAGCCCCTCTCCTGGCCTATGCAACATTTTTTTTTTTTTTTTCTGTATAAGAAAGACTCCTTTGCAAAAAGCGTTTGGAACAAATTGTGCCATTTGAGAGAAGACAGGGATAGAACAGAAGCCGTCAAGCTTTAATTTCTCTGCTAATTAATGGTTGATCATCTATCCTTTTATGATTCTTGACCCCAGAAGGAAAATTTATTAGTACTTTTAGATTTTGCACAGTCGTGCTAAATGAGGCATGTAATGCACTAATTTAGTGCCTCGTTAGCATAAGCAGGGCCTCCCCAGCCTACTCCACTCCCCATGGAAGGCTTTCTCCAGAGCTGTGGGGAACTCACCTAGGACAGGCACGTATTATTCAGCTCCGATGCCTGAGAGGCCACAGCCAAGATGGGGACTGGCCCCACCCATACCGGGGGCTTCAAACATTGGATCCGTCTTTCATTTTAATGAGAACATTTAAGTCCCCAAGCCTTCAAGCTGCTTCACAGTGGCCTCCCCCAAAACCCCATTTTACAGGAGGCTCAGCCTGTGCAACTATTTTTCAGCATCTCGATCTCACCCCTCAAACCAAAAATTAAAATTTTAACCCTAGGAGGGAATTTCTGTTTGATGAGATAATGGACAGTTGGTGTCCTGGTTGATTCAAGGCGTATTTAATATAGACATTTAGCCCAGACATTTATCTGGTATAGATACCAGCTCAGTAAATGCCCAGGTTTGCTGCTTATACCTTGAAAATCCTGCAGAGCATGCTTCAGGTCAACACATAATTCAGGGTCCTGGTTTTCAGGGAGGCAGTGAAATGTGGAAAAGGCTGCTGGGCAAGGAGCCGGAACTCTGCTCTGACTTTGCCACCAACTCTCCTTGGGGATGGCAGAAAGGCACTTGCCCTTTTGGGATCTCTGTTTTCCCATTGTTAAATGATCTGTAAATCTCCATGCCTAGGGTCCCTTCCGGTTTTGACATCCCATCATTCAGCGTGTGGAGAATGCCGAAAGCAGGCTAAGTGACTTGGCCACAGCAAGGGCCAATACCAAGAATCTTTAGAAAGTTCTTATCTTTTGGCAATTCTGTTTTTAGAAACATAATCCAAGGAGATAGACAAACACATGAAAATAGGGTAACTATGAGATAAGACATTGGTTAAATAAAACATAGTATATCTATATGATGGAACACTATGAAATCATTAAAAATAACATTGCAGCATACTGTGGGCACAGAAAGACATTCACGGAATTTTGTTTTGCAAAAATCCAGAGTTTCTAAACAAGACCTCTCACACAATAATTGTTTTGTAAAAATGTGTTGAAATATTTGCCTAGAAAAAGATCTAGGAGGATTTTAACCAAAATGTTAATAGACATCTTTGGTTGGTAGGGTTCTAGGGGATTTTTTCCTTCTTTACAGTTTTCTATATTTTCAGTATTCACTTCAAATGTGTATCACCCTTAGAATTAGAAAAAAATATATAGAATTCTTTTTTAAAAAAATTTTTGGTTCTGAATATATGTATTCTTTTCACATCTCATTTTTTACACACATAAAATGGCTAGTATCAATAACCTCAAAGGGTCAAGAAATAAATAATTTATCGGCTGGAGGTTCTTAATAAAAACTTTGTATGAACTAAAACAGTTTGACATATATACAACTCTGGGTGACTTAATTTTATTAAGACCGAAGAGACAAAATACAGCCATCCCTTTATGTCTAAGAGGGATTGGTTCCAGGATCTGCACACATACCAAAATCTGTGGGATGCTCAAGTCCCTAATATAAAATGGCATTATATTTGCATATAACTATGTACATTTCCCCGTACACTTTAAATCATCTCTAAATTACTTAAAACTTCTAATACAATGTAAATGCTTTATAAATAGTTGTTATACTGTATTGGGTTTTTTTACTTGTATTTTTTTTATCATTATATTGTTATTTTTTAATTTTCAAAAATTTTTTTTTTTTTTTGTGACCGGGTAAAGGGATTTCATCTCTAAATTACTTAAAACTTCTAATACAATGTAAATGCTTTATAAATAGTTGTTATACCGTATTGGGTTTTTTTACTTGTATTTTTTTTATCATTATATTGTTATTTTTTAATTTTCAAAATTTTTTTTTTTTTTTTGTGACCGGGTAAAGGGATCGTAACCCTTGGCTTGGTGTTGCCTGCACCGCGCTCAGCCAGTGAGCACACCAGCCATCCCTATATAGGATCCAAACCCGTGGCCTCAGCGCTCCCAGCGCCGCACTCTCCCGAGTGAGGCACGGGTTTGGCCCAATTTTCAAATATTTTTAAACTGTGGTTGGTTGAATGCTCGGACGTGGAACCTCACGTGGAACCCGCGGACACAGAAGGCTGACTGCTTGTGAAGGCCTTCAAATGAGGAGCCCTACTCGACTGGCGAGTGTCCTTATTATGATTCCAGAGTATTTGTCTTGCAGGGGCCTTAAAGATGAGCCAGACCAGCTCCCACATTATACAGGTGGTGAAAGGACTTGCTCCGAGTCTGAAAGCTGGTTACAGAAAAGGCAGGACCAGAACCCTGTGTCCTGCTCCCATCTCTAGACCAAAGCCGTAAGAACACCGTCCGTCTCTGTGCACCTATGGAGGGTGCAGTGGGTTGACATTTCCTTCCTGGAGCTCTCCAGGTATGAATTCTGAGGGTGCAGGTTACTTTCTTCCCAGTGGAGGTCCTGGGCTCTGGAATGCGATCTCCTGAGAGACAGACAAGCACCAGGCCTGCCAATCCAAGCCTGGAGTGGGCATGACAGGAGCTGCGGAGCCCCCAGCACAGCTGTTTCCTGAACACCAGGCTTTCTGCCATGCTCTCTCCCAAGGAGCATGACAGCATAAAAGTTCATCTGTGTTCTCTGATGTACATTGCTCTTCTGGGTTAATTTGCCTTAAGGCAGGACTGGACAAGTCAAAATACTGGATTATATGGATATCACTTATAAGTTACGTGGAAATTCAACTTCACCACTATTCCCTGAGAACATCCTCACTCCAGGAACAGTGCTGGCTATTTGGGTGGGGGGAGGCAGTGAGGAGGGGGATGGAGGTGCAAGAGGCTGCAGACACTGCCCCTGCCTGCAAGAGGCTCAGAATCCTAGAGGAGCAATAGTCACCGTAACAAGGAGCCACAAAAACAAACAGCTACGAGAACCTGAAAAGGTACAAGCTGAATACTACAAGGGGAGATCCTGTTTAGTTTGGAAGGAGGAGGTTCTGAAGGCTTCCAGAAGGTGGCAATTGAAATAGGCCTTTGGCAAACAGAAAAGTTTTTGACATTTGGAGGTAGAGGAAGGGACATTGGAGGTGGAGAGAAGCAGTGAGTGACAGTGTGACCCATGAAGATGCAGAACAGCATGGGGGACAGGACCAGAAACAGGGAAGGGCCGGTGTGGCTGTGCTCAGCGTGAGTGTGAAAGCATGAGGACAGTGTGTGCTGCAGAAAGGCTGAGGTCACGGGTCATGTCCTGAAGAGCTTGAAGACCCCACAAAGGAGTTTGGACTTGTGCTACACTTAAAGGGGAGGTGTTGCCTGCAGGATTTTGAGGGGAGCTGTGTTTAGGAAGATTTTCCTCACACTGGAGGGGAAAGGACTAGAGTCAAAGGCAGTCATTTTAGAGATAACAAGCCATCATGAAGACAAGAAGACCCCAGTTCCCTCCTCATTCCAGGGGGTGAAAGAGGAACCAAGCCCACCGTTCTCCTTAGACTGTGGCTGCTCTCAAACCTTGCTAAGAGAAACTTCTGATCTGGTCATCCCAGAGTCATCAGCTGGAAGCCAAGAAAAGTAAGTCGTGTCATTGGTGGCCCCTCTGGGGGTCGATGGAAGGCTGGTGTCCTCCTCACCACCATCCAGGAGAAATTCTGCTCCCACTGTAGGGCCATGACCCCAGTGTGGTTCTGAGTTTGGAACTGTAAAGCCACATTTTCCAACTAAGGGGTACCTCAGGAAATAATAAATCTCTCCAGATTTATGGGTCAGGAAATCGTTTCAGGAGAGAAAATAGAGAAGAGGTGAGACAGAGGCAGGGCGGGGCAGGGGAGCTGCTGCATGGGGTCCTCCTGGCACAGAAATCGGGTTTAGTCGGGGCAGGGCTTTGTCCATCAGAACTCATGCTGAGAAGGACTTTAACTTAACAAAATCCCTCTTCTTCTCTTCCCTTCATTGAACTCAGGGTTCCTTCTCTGCAAAGTAGTGAGGATAAACTAGATGACCTCCAGGGTCTTTATCCCCAGGCTTTTTGATGCTTATATAAAAGAAGTGTTCTCACTGTGGGCCCTGATTATGCTGTGTGCCTCAATTTCCCCAACTGAAAATACAACCAGCTGAGTCTCACACCATTTGACAGGATATCTGGAAACTTCCCTTAGAGGGATACAGCTGGGCCTGATTACCGTCTTATTTACTGTCTTTTTTCTCTGGAGACAGGCCCACATACTCACCCTTAGGAACAACGGTGCAAGCAGGCACGCCATCCCAACACACCCTGCAGTACCCACAGCCCAGCATGCAGTCAGCTGCTACGTATAAATCCAGAAACACACAAATTTGGCACACACATGTGCATGCACACACGTACTCTTTCTCCCCCTTTTCTGTCTGGTGTCTGCTAAACGGTGAATTCCCTTCATTGTCAGAGACCTGAGACCGACCTTGTCCCTGTCTTTGGTAAATTCCTGCACATCCTCTGCATCCCATTCCGAGCTGGCTGCTAGTCTCGGTCAGCAGATGGCGCCCAGAGCCCTCAGACGACCAGGCCAATGCCTCAGGCCTGAACTTCTGGTCTCCCCCACACCCACCCTTGGAATGGGGTAATTTGGGAGTCATCTGTGGGAGGGCTGCCAAGGCCTTAAATTTACTACTTGGAGCTTGGATAATTTTCCCCAGACAGGACACTGAGGGGGAGAGAGGAAGAAGGAAGGGAGGCAGAGACTTGGGGGTGGGAGGAGGATCTGGTCAGGGCCAGGACAGCTCCAGCTCTGGCAGCCAGAGAAGTCCCTACTGCAAGGCCCCACCCAGAGGGGTGTCTGAAGCGGGGGTGGGTCACACCCTGAAAGGGGAAATGCTTTCACTGGTATGAAAACCCAGGAGAACAAAAGGATTCACAGACAAAAAATAAAGCCAACAACAGCTTCCAAATCATGTCCATACCTCTTGCTTCCAATCTCTGACTCAATTTTTAACCCTACTTTCAAACTCACCTACTGTGGGAATCTGTCCCTTCCTGCATGCCTCACAGCAGAATTAATCATTAATTTCCTTTTTTAAACTTTTTATTCTGGAATTTTCCAAACATATACAAAAGTAGAGAGTACGATATAACAACCTCCCTCTATCCATCACCAGCTTCAGTAGTCACAATCATCAATCCTTCACCAAATTTCTCAACTGTTTTTCTCAACTGTTCACCTATTTCTCAACGTTTTTTCTGGAATATTTTATAGCAAATTCCAGACATTATTATCATCTCGCCCTGAAACACATAAGAAGACTTCTCTTCTTTTTTTTCTCCTAGAGTATTTTAAAACAATGTGACATCAGCATGCATCTCTAACTGAGGACTGTTTTCTCTTTAACATAATCACCTGCCATGATCATATCTAACATTTACCTCCAGCCTCCATGGCACTTGGCTCCCTATGGCATTTGCCACAGCTCACCCAGTATAGAGTTACTTGTGCAAGCGTGTGTCACCCTCATCTGGCTGTGGTTGCCCTCAGAGCAGGGATGAGACCCAATTTATCCTGGAATCCCCACGGACCCAGGACAGCGCCTACCTGGAAGTCCTGGGAGTCAAAGCACAATTAAGGATACCCAGTCTAAGAAGACACTCTAGGTTCATCACTAGGACCGGGGGAAAACCTCCACCAGCAGGAATTGTGAGGTCAAAGGAGCAAATCTCTCCTCGGCTGGGTCACAGGACTCAGGTCCTTTTCCCCAGTGGTAGATAAGAGACACACACATGCAGACACACTGCTCAGGGCTCCAGGAGCAGCAGAGGCAGGGAATGCAAACAATGTGGCCGTGCCAGCCGCAGAGAGCTCTGGAAATGCTTGTTAACTGAGTGTTGCTGGGAGCCGTCAAGGCTGGCTGGAGGAGGGATGGAACAGAGGATAATGGGGTGGAAGGATCCAGGGAGATGTCTGGGATGGGGCCTGGGTGCTTTGATCTGCCACTTTTGTGGTGAACTTAGAGATCCAGAAGATTTCAGTTTCTTCCCATAAAGTACTGTTATCTCAACAATGCCCATCAAGCGAGAGTTGCTCCATCTTAGAACAGTTGTGTCTATAGTAAAGTCTTTCCTAATAGGAACTCATGTCTACTCCTGCAGCTTTTGCCCGTTAGGGCCACCTCAAACAAATTTACTTGCTTTGATGGGAAATATGTATGGTAGGGATTGCCCATCAAGCGAGAGTTGCTCCATCTTAGAACAGTTGTGTCTATAGTAAAGTCTTTCCTATAGGAACTCATGTCTACTCCTGCAGCTTTTGCCCGTTAGGGCCACCTCAAACAAATTTACTTGCTTTGATGGGAAATATGTATGGTAGGGAGGAGTCTCAGAAACCCTGCAGAGTTTATTAAGTAATTAAGTGTTAAGTATTAAGTGCCACACATCTTGCATACATTACGCCATGAACAAGAAAAACCCAGGAATAGGGTTGCTATAGGTGTTACTGTTCCTGTGTTGCAGATGAGGAAAGGGGGCTCGGAGAGGTTGGTAGCTTGCCCAGGACGCATGTCTCACTTGTGTGCTCATCTAGCCTGGCGTCCAATTTCTCTTCAGACAGCTGGAGACAGGGGTCCTGGCCCTTCCAGCCCTCTCATCTCCAAGCTGCATGCTGATGTCTTCAGCTCCCCTTCACAGCCCATGTATCCCAGTCCCAGCCCATCTCGACCAGCTTCTGGGATGCCCTCTAGTTAGTCTGTGCCCCTCTACAGCGAGGGCCTAGACAGGGACATATGTGTTTTTGTTGCTTTGCTTGAAAAGCCCTATATGACTGATCACTTCATCTTTTGCTTTAAGAAATGGCATGAGTTTGTGACTCCTGGACACACACTGGCCTTGGCCCTTGGGAGGGCTCTTGGTAGCAGGAGGAGCACAGTCCAAGGTGAAAGGCCATCACGGTCATCACACAGTCTAGCTGAGACCGGTTTCACAACAGTGCCCTCCTCACCGTGCTGCTCTCCCACTCCTAGGCCTCTGAACCACTGACCCTGCTACTTGGAATAGGTTGAATTACAGGCCATCACGGTCATCACACAGTCTAGCTGAGACCGGTTTCACAACAGTGCCCTCCTCACCCTGCTGCTCTCCCACTCCTAGGCCTCTGAACCACTGACCCTGCTACTTGGAATAGGTTGCATTATCATCACACAGTCTAGCTGAGACCGGTTTCACAACAGTGCCCTCCTCACCGTGCTGCTCTCCCACTCCTAGGCCTCTGAACCACTGACCCTGCTACTTGGAATAGGTTGAATTACGTTGTAAATTTAATTTAATTTATTCTTTTTGGGATAGGCAATACATTCTTATGGTTTAAAGTTCAAAATGAACCAAAAGTATAAAGTAGAAATTCCCCATTATATGCCTTATTCCCACCACCCATTACTCCTCTTCTAGTAACCAGTGTTCCCAGCTCTGGTGCATACATTCAGGTATATTCATTGTGGATTTAATACAAGTAAATATGAATATGTGTATCCCTATTCTTTTTTCCTTTCTTAAAAACACAAACATAAGTACATTATATCCAATATTCACCTCACTCCCCCTTTCTTATTTAGCATATATATCCTCAAGTTCATGGCTGGGGTTTATGACTGGGGTTTCAATTTCTCCCCTTCTGCACTCTAACACCAGTGGTCCAAACCTGAACCTTATCCTGTGTACCCAGGACCAAACACAATGCAGATGACACTTCTAGTAAATGCTTCTTAAACAAATAATCCCCACGTAGATATTAAGAGATGACTGCAGATACTTTCTTGTTTACATTTCCCATGTACATTTTCCAGGAATTCAGGAGACTTTGCTCTGTTCTTTGGGGGACATGGCCCTTACTTTATAAGAAAAGTAATCATCCAGGGACTGAAATGATTTATTCAAACCAAGTTGCTGCCCCATTTCAGCTATTGTGGTTTGTGCTTTGGAGGGATTAGAGTTGAGCTTCTGAGAAAAGAGAGACTTGGCCAAATTTTCTCAATAATAATTTCAATATACCCCAATATGCTAGGAAGGAGTTACTCTGTCAGTACAATACAGTTATTGGAACTCCAATTCTTCTTTCCACCTTGAACTGAGGGTGGAACATGTACCAAATCATTTTTTGAAACCTTTCTTTTAGCTTTCCAGACTGCAGAGCAGTGATAATTCAACTTGCTATTCGGTTTTTAAGTGCTCCAAGATATTAAATACCTAGCATTAAACAGCACAAAAAATATATTTAAAAAACACCAACTAGCAAAGTGCTAAAAATGACACTCTGTCTTTGCCTAAGTATATTATGAAAAATGGAGAAGCTGGTCTCTGGGGGGCTGTCTGCTGAGCCTGGGAGTCTAGGAACCTTCCTTGATGTATGTGCAATAGCTGAATTATCCTGGAGAAAAGATCTAAAACAGACATAGTTGCAGAGCATTCATGATAAATGGTACTTAACAAATTGAAGCTGATTATTTCTCTCCCTCACATTCCCAAAGAGGTGGTCTTTGCTTTTAAGCACAGTTCATTCCTGGAAACTCCATCTTAAGGGGAAATCCTATTCTGATGGTGTGGTGAAGGGTCTTTCTCTTCAGACATGCTCAGTCTTTAGAGAACTGAATGGATGAAAGTGATGGGAAGGAGGAATAGGTATTTTTAGACCATGTCAAACAAGGGTGGCAAAGACTGGAGCCTGCTGAAAATGATGCTGTCTACAGTGAATGTAGTTCAGTGTAGCACAACTGGTGAAGTTATTGAATTATGCAGGTGACCACTGAAATTTTTTTTTAAATGTACTGATTGAAACATAGTAAAGAATTAAAGTTCTCTCTTGAGGAGGAAAACACCCACATTCACCAAATTGCTCAGAGCCTGGGGCCCTCCAAGGGCAAGTCTCCTCTGCAAGCCTGAAGGACCAAGCGCATCTGAGATCAGAAATCAGAAGCCAACTAATCAATAAGCTAGCTGGGCCAAGTCAGTCTGGTCTGCATTCCATGTCTACAATTTTAAATATCAAATTTAAACATTTAAGGGTTTGCTCTTCAGGCTGATAGATGGCTTTGAATCCCAGCAGAACAAATGGAGAAAAAGCAACAAACTCCCTGGAGTGGTAGTGGGGGTGAGGTATGTATCCAAACATGGGCTGAGGGTTCCCAAGTAGGGTGAGGGGACTGGAACAAGGCACTGGAGCCTGCTGGGAAGGAGTTGCTCACAGGTCCCAGATCTGGCAGCAGGCACTGGCAGGGCATGGGTCCTCAAAGGTGAGCTGGCATGGCTCTCTCTAGGGAAAGTACCAGAGAAACCTGGCTCAGAGGAAGTTGGAGGTTTCACTTGCCTGGCATCATCTGCAGGAGAAAGTGCTCTGGCAGATACCATCTCTCCCCATGAACTTGGCAGAAGTCTGGTCCTGTGAGGAGGTGAGGAGTTCTCTTGGCTCAGGTGAGCACCCTCAGGTAAGCCAGCACACAGGAGCTCCTTGTCTTCTCTGAAGACAGAGGAAAGCTAGTGTCCACAAGAGACAAGTACAGAGCTGTGCACCTAACCATTGCTTCTCTCAAGACACGTGGGTGGTAGGGCAGAGCCTCTTCATCGTTGACCCAACATGCATTCTCTTTTTCTTCTTTAGTAACAGATACCGATTTTATTTTGAGTGGCAAAAAGACTACATTCCCAGCTATCCTTGCAGCTGGGGTGGCCAATGAGAGACAAGCAGAAGCCATTAGGTGGGTCTGAGGGAGGCTGACTGAGTGGGTAGGGCACCATGCCCACCCTTGCCTTTCCCCTTCCTCCTCTCTGGGAAGCTCTGTAACAGCTAGAACTTAAGTGGTCGTCTTGGCCCATGCAGTGAGAAGGCTGATGAGAAAGTTGTGCTTAGGGATGGTTGATGATTTTGTGGACAGCAGCCTATCTGCAGATGTCTTTTAGATGAGAAAATAAACTCCCAATTTGACAAAGTTTCTGCTACTACTAGCCAAACAGAATTCCTAGCTGATGCAGGCTGACTCAGAGAGAAATGAACTCCTAGTCCCTGGAATCGTGCAAGCATCAGCTGGGGGGGACAGGAGAACGAGGGGGCTGGTAGGGGGTGTGGTGGGGGGAAGAGCAGGATTTTGACCTAGAAGTCTTCTTCTGTATTTGATATGTGGTGGCCCATGCTGTACTGTGCACATACCATAGGCACTGTAGGTGTTGTTCAGCCCCCAGCCTGTTGAGGCTATTAGTTCAATGGTTTTAGACTGAGCCTTAAAACAGTAGGCTTAAAAGAGAGAGAAATTCATCACAAATTTGGAGCCAATTTGAGCCAGCTACCTCTAAAATCAGAGGCTCTGTTTTAGAAGCAACCTTGGAGTGCTGGGGAGGAGGCAGCTTCCTGGCCGCTCCCGTTTCAGTGTGACTGCCCTTTGACCTACAGGGGGCACTAAGGAACTGTGGGATCCTGGGATCTGTGTCCTCTCTGGCCAGGTTGGTGCTCAGACCTCCAGCCAGCCCTAGCCAAGGAGAGAGGAAGGAATGAGGAAAAGGGCCGGGTTATGGTGGATGGGAACGACATCTTCTCCCCTTTCCCATTCTTAACGATCTGAAAATGCAGAGCGTCTGATTTTAAAGTTTGGAAGAAAATGCACCCTCTTTCTCCTGCTGCAAATGAGAGCTCGACATTTCTGTCCATGAATTGTACACTAGGAAGGGGCCTTGGACACTAGCTATTCATCACCACTCATTTAGCTGAGGCTCAAGGAGGAAAAGGAAAGGTCCCAGGCCGTGCAGGGTGCTAGCTAGCTCAGGGTGGGAGTCTGGGCCCTCCAGCGTACAGTCTAGTACCACTCCCACCCTTTGGCTGCATTTGTTTTCTTTTCCAGCCGTTGGGGGACTCTGGCAGGGCTGGGGGTCTGATGTGAACTGGAATCTGTTCAATTTCACCTCTCATTGCTCCTGCCAGCTCGCCAGCTCTGGCTGATGGAGGCAATTAGAACCAGACTTCCCATAAGGGCATTCCAGGGAGATCTCTTAAAATTCCACAGCAGCTGGGGACTTGCTTTTTCCTGCAGGGATCATCTGGTGTGTAAATACCTAGTTGTGTAAGACACAGGGGTGGGGGTGGACAGGCATGCTTATACACACACACTCTCTCAATACACATTCACCCATAGATAGAAAAACTAGGGAAATATTGAATAGCAATTCCTTTCCTTCCTACCTCCCAAAGAGAGAAGTTAGGAGTTTGTAGGCCACCCCCGAGAACTTCTAATTACTTGCTTCTGAGGGATGAGCACTGTGTTTGCATTGGGCGGTGGGTGGCAGGGGTGGGAGGACATTCCTGTTTTTTTTCCACCCTCTGCAGATGGCTGCTTCTCACAGCTGGGTTCTGCAGGAAGGCCAAGGGGTGTTGCTGGCCAGCTTCACTAATACACAGTCACAGGACCCTCGCTGAAAGGTATTGCCTCAGTTTATCTGTGGGAACCCTGAGGCTCCACAAGACAAAATTGCAGAGCAAGGAACTCTAATCCTGGACCACCGACTTTGACGAACCTGTTTTATGACCCCCAGTGACTGCAATGTCTGAAACAGAAGGGCAGACCCTGGATTATGAGTTGATGGGAGCCCTCTGTGCTTACTCAGGGCTCCCGTTTCACAGTTGTCACCAGTAATCCTTGCTTTGGCCAACAATGTGCTACTGTTAAGTTGACCAGTGTTCAAGTAGACCCAGAGGGCCTTTTGTTAGAAGTCAGTGGGAAACGGCCAAAGGCATTGGGAAGGCAGATGGGAAAAACTGGACACTTTCTTTAATCCGAGGCAGCACCTTATCCCACTGTGATTTATAGGAGGCTAGGCAGGGATAGAAGAAACATCCTCTGACAGGTCGACATACTCAATTGGTTGTGGAGCTTGGCATAAAGCCCAGATCTTCTGTTTCCCAGCCTAGGATGTTTTAACACCATCATACCACCACTCCCAGCTCCTCCTTTCAAGGTTAGGAATTTGCCTGAATATCCCGTAAGAATAGGTGTAAAACAGTAAAAAATTAAATTAGATCATGATTACTATGGTTTTTATTAGACATGCTCAATAACTCTGACTACCTTTTTAAAATATGTCCTGGGCTTTATGGTTAATTGGTGATTAATCGCTAATGCATGTATTACGTGATTTACATTATCAATTGACTTTCCATCTCTATGTTACCCATTTTCCAGTGATCTCCACCTGCTGACATCCCTTAGACCTTTTGCCTGTGTTTCAGATGTAGCATTCTTTATCAGACTGACACTTGGGGAGAGAAGAATGAATTCGCCACTCCATTTTGCTGGTGATTTTGCATTTGGAAGTAGGAATGCATTCATTTATTTGCACCAAACACTTGCTAGTGCTGAGAATTGTGCAAGGTACTGGGCTGAGGGTGAGGGAATAGGGGAACAGTTTGAGGAACCCAAACTTTGGTAAAGGGAGATAGAGCATGCCCATAATTAGCTCTAATATAGAGAATGAGCCCTATAAGGGAAGGAAAGATGAAGTGAGTTTGAGGGAAAGGAAATCACTTCTGTTGAGAGTGGGTGGGGGAGCAATCAGGGAAGAGTTCCTGGAGGTGGTGGCATTAACATTGTGCCTAAGAGGATGGCAGGGGGGTGGTTTCTGATGTGCAGAGATAGTGGAGGTAGGGAGGTGGGCAGTGAATTCTTGGGGTGGAGAGATGGAACGGGGACAAGCAGGAAGGAAAGTGATGGCTTGTCAGGTAACCAGGAAGGAGTCAGTTTGGCTGGTTAGGTGGTCAGTTGGGGTCAGTCCTTGGATGGTCACAGATGTCAGGTTGAGGAATTTGAGCATCGGGCATAGGAAACTGGCATGACTTTCTGACTGGACAGGTCCTATGGGCATAGCTACCCTTGAGAAAGATGAGCAGCAGCAGTGTGTGCTGGGTGGGCATCCCCGTGGCCATGAATCACGTGACCAGGCTCACCCACTCGGCGCTTGTCTGTTCTGTGCTCACACAGGGCTCTGCTGTGTGTGTCCCAAGAGA
Organism: Galeopterus variegatus; assembly: GCF_000696425.1. NCBI lineage: Eukaryota > Metazoa > Chordata > Mammalia > Dermoptera > Cynocephalidae > Galeopterus > Galeopterus variegatus. Next base: position 141,142 of record NW_007730758.1, on the reverse strand, counting down.
GACCTGCAGTATCCTGTGTTTGAATCACACAAACCCATGGTGACCCTGTAGCAGAATTCAAACCATGTACCCTCCTGGAGGAAGCTCTACTTTTTCTCTCTGTAAAACCAGAGAAGTTTAGACCCCTGTAAAGGCATCAATTCCAACACTTACTCGATACTTAGATTTCCTCCGTTTCTTCTCTGCTAAGTGGTTGTCTGTTCCATGCTTAAATATTGCCAGTGATAGAGAGCTCACTACTTCAAGAGGTGGTCCACACTCAGGGCAGTTCTGGACTCGTTAACAGAACAGGATAGAACTGGCACCCTCCCCATTTCTGCCTCACGCTCTCCTGTTAGCACTGTGACAAGATATCTGTCCCCGTGTGTTAAATAGCATTGAAAGAGTGAGTCCCCATCACCTCAGAGCACATGAGTTTCCCAGAAGGTCCCTGGAGTAAAAATCTGGCATTAATGAGTCCTGTTTGAGCAACCTTTTACAGTTTGCAAAGAGCTTTCACAGGTGTTATTCCTCTAATGCTCACAACACTGCTGTGAACAACTTTGTGGCACTTCCATTTGATGTATCAGGAAACAGAGTTCTAAAGGGGATTTGCCCTGGTTGAACACTGAGTCAAGATCAAAGCCAGGATCCTGGTTCCATTTTTTCTGATGCCACATCCTGAACTTTTCTCAGCAAACCAGGTAAGGAGGGAAAGCATCTGTCCCCAAGCACCAGCCTTAGGATATTGTTTCCCTTCTTTAAAAAATGCATCATGGGTATAAAATTCATTTAATCATAGGGGCAGGACGGTGTGTGTGTGTGTGTGTGTGTGTGTGTGTGTGTGTGTGTGCGCGCGCGCGCACACATGCCCATGGGGGTATTTTATATTAAGCTGAAATACATGGCTAACAGGTTTTATTGTCCTATTTCTCTTCTACAAGTACAGCCACAGCCCTTGTGTCAGGGAAGCCAGACTCAAAGCAGTGAGGCTGTGGCTCTCTCATCAACACCACGTTGTTAAGCAACTGAGCTAGTGCACCCATAGGGAAAGGAAAGCTACGGGCCTTGTCCTTGATAATAGGACTCATACGGAGAGGCCATTGTCTCTGGGTCCTTTGCTAGTCTATCCTAGCAGAAAGTAAGGAATGCTTTCAAACACCTCCACCACCAATCACCAGGAAAAAGCATTCGTTATTTACTGTCCTTTGCATTCTCTATCATAACCTTTTATCCAGGGGGTTAGGGATCTTGGTTTCTTCATTTGTAAAATGAACATGGGTGTGGGGAGTAACTATGTTGGCATTGAACCAGTTGTTCCAAATGGACCTTTCCACTTCTAAAAGGGGAAAAAACATAATGTCACTTGTGGTTCCAAAACTGAGAAGAGTAGCTCAGGTGTAGTGATGAGGGCATGGATTCATCTAGGTCCAGTTTCCAAGGATGGAGAAGCCACAGGCAGGCCTGGTGCAGCAGACTCTTGTTAACCCCGACACTGTGTGTTTCTGTGAGAGTTTGTGGTCCCACATCGAGGGAGAGTTAAGCTCCGGGCCAGAGTCAAGAGGCTGAGAATGGTCTCCTTGAGCCACTTGGTTCAGGAAGACTCTGAGGAGCTGGGATTGCAGAACTGATTTGGGAGAGAGAGCGAGTGCTCTGATCCCTAGGCTAGGGCTCAGCAAAGGCCAGTGTGGCCTTGTGGATGGGAGCGGAGAGAAGGAAGGGCATTCATCAAACATGTCAAGGCTCTCAGGCCATCACATCAAATCCTTCCACTTTAATAGGAACCCTACTTGGGGATGTGACTTGCCCAACATCACCCAGCTAACTGGTGACAAAGTTGATCTTTAGGATGGGCCCTTTGCATGATAAAGGAGGTGCATGGATGGGAGTGAGGAAAGGATGAGAGGGAGCTGGGGAAGGTCCCAAAGGGGAGGTAATGTGGTCAAGTCCATCACACTGAGGAGGATCGATGTGCACTTGAGTGATGGTGAGCAGGAGGCTTGTCTCTAGCAGCCCAGGGGCTTGTCTGCACAGTGTGGGGGATGGACTGGGAGGCTGCAAAGCCGGGATGCTCTGTGGTCTCACCAGAACATTGTAGAGGACCTGCTGTGGAGTTTTGGGGAAAACTGCTCCAGGGTCAGAATTGCTGGGATAACAAGGATCCACAGTTTCAGATAAAAAGCTGTGGGATGACAATGTCAGGGTGGCAGGATAGATAAAAAAAAAAAATACTGTAAGCAAGATGGAAGACTGCTAGGGCTGGGTTAATGGACTGGGAGGGGCTGGTGATGGAGAGGGAGAAGACAGGGTCAGCTCATCCAGAGATGCTGTAGGGCACCAGCCTAGGAGTATGTAGACAAAAGACCTGGGTTCAAGTTGGCCTCACCATGTGTTAGTGGTTTGACCCTGACCAAACGCCCGAGACTCAGTTTCCTCAGTTGTAAAATAGGAAGAAATCTCCCTACCTTACAGAGTTGTTGAGACAGTTAAATGACATGGAATATGTGGAAATGTTTAATTGAGTTCATTCACACATGTGTTGGTGAGTTCACTCATACACTCAGCATGCATGTGTTATATACTGACTGCGCACCTGGAAAGTAGTAGGCACTCTGTCAGTGTATTAGAAAAATAAAGTGAGGATAGAAAATGAATTCAAATTATCTGCTTTTGGAGTCTAGAATAATCAATACTGACTGCGCACCTGGAAAGTAGTAGGCACTCTGTCAGTGTATTAGAAAAATAAAGTGAGTATAGAAAATGAATTCAAATTATCTGCTTTTGGAGTCTAGAATAATCAATAAGTGTTAGGGAAGTTGGTAAATGAAACCGACAAAAAGATAGGAGAGTTGTTTGTTGTTCATCATTGTGGCTATAAGTTGACGGAGAGATCTGAACTACCCAGAGAATACTGCTCCTGGCAAGATTAAATGGAGGGGAAGCATGGACAGATGTCACCCAGAGGCACATAATGGCTCTCCTTCAGCAGAGAAGAAAGACAGAGGCCTAAGATTTCACAGCCCGAGCTTAGGCAATTTAAGCCAGTTCTGTAACACTTTTTTCCCTAGTATGGGACTTTGGGGTTTTATCATCTTAGCCAGAACACTGGACACAGAAGTCTTCTCTAAAGACATTTTTGCCCATTTGGGATCCTTAGGATTTTTAGGGGCCCATGAGTATTGAAGTAGGGACTTGTGACCTATTTTCAAAATTTCAAACATCCTATAAGAAACCATGTGTTTTTACAATGAGGTTTTATTTGGCTAGAATAATATCAACCAGTCCTATTGATCAGAGGCTCTGGTGTGTGCTTTGATGAATAAAAAAGAGAGGTAAGATAAAGACTGCTGCTTAATCAGTTCAGTGTGTTTAGAAGTCAAAATTCTTTCAAACACGGGGCATGGAGCAGTTAAAGATATAATAAAAAAAAAAGATTGAAAATGCCACTACTTCAATACAATTCTCCTATTTTCCAGTTGAGGACTGAGAGGCCAGAGAAGTAATGAGACTTGTCTAAGGTCACACAGCTGGTCAGCAGTACAGCCAGACCCAGAACACAGGCTGCCAGGCCACTGGGCTGAGTGTTCTTGACCACGGTTTTAAAATCTGCTAAATTGGTGTGAGGTTATTAGTACAAACAAGTCATCTTCCCCAGCAGTACAGCCAGACCCAGAACACAGGCTGCCAGGCCACTGGGCTGAGTGTTCTTGACCACAGTTTTAAAATCTGCTAAATTGGTGTGAGGTTATTAGTACAAACAAGTCATCTTCCCAAAATTACTGCTTGGGTATCAAAGGGAAAAGTATTCTACAAAGGGCTTTTCCTTACGCTCCTCTCCAGCTGAGACCTGTCACCTGATGAGTTGTTGGTCCAGTCGTGTTTGTCTGATGGAATTTCCCAAAGCCAGGAGAAGACTGATGGGCAGGAATGCCCTGGGACGGGCTTTTCCTTACGCTCCTCTCCAGCTGAGACCTGTCACCTGATGAGTTGTTGGTCCAGTCATGTTTGTCTGATGGAATTTCCCAAAGCCAGGAGAAGACTGATGGGCAGGAATGCCCTGGGATGATCTTGAGGAGATGAACATCCTCTCTTTATCTTCAAAGCTAGTGTTCAGGAAGGGAAACGACAACACTTCCCAGAATTCAGGCTGAAGCAAAACACAGATGACATATCAGACTGACATCTCGTCCTGCACATGGGGAGACACGATCGCCAGGGGTCGCTGAGGAAATCGCTTGTAAGTAAATAAGGCAGTGGGATCTGTAAGACATATCTATCTGAAAAAGGAGCACATGGGTAAATCTAGGTTTTCCAAACACAGGGATTAATGTGCAGAGACTCAAAGCTGTACGCTGTTGAAGAGAAGCGTTTAGTTGAAATATGTTCCTCAGTCTGGCCAGTTAGCTCAGGTGGTTAGAACACAGCTTTGTTACACTAAGATCAAGGGTTCAGGTCCTGCTACTAGCCAGCTGCAAAAAAAAAAAAAGAAAGAAAAAAAAGTTTCCCCAATGTTATCAGTAAACAGCAGAACACATTTTAACTTTTCATTAGGGCACAAGAATTCTGGGAAAATTTGGTAAAATGAATTTAGATTCACAATCGCCAAATGGCCACATATTTTCATTTGGGAAGGCTAGAGATGCCTCATTCAGTAACATCAAATGATTACATTTGGAACACACAATTATTTTTTCTGTTCTGAGGGGCTTTCATAATTGAATAAACTATCTGGTTTGGGTCCCCTCCACAGATCTGAGATTCCATCCTACCCTGCTTCTTCCAATGAAGTTGATGTACTCTGATTCCAACTGGGTAAGCTTATTAGTTACACATAACTTTTGACTAGAAATAGGTGGACTGAAAATAATTACAGACTCATTTTTGGGGGATAACAAATTCACGTGGAAACCTAAAGGAATGTTTGAATCCAGACACCACTTCTGAAGGCGTTCCTCTCTTTCTCCCCTCATTCTAAAATGTTGATTGACACCAAGGTAAGCCAGGCGCTGGGATAGGCGTGGTGCAGAGGGACTCCGGCCGGGAGGATGGCTCAAAGCACAGTCCTTACCCCAGCAGTCAGCAGCCCTTCCTACTCAGAGTCTAGTGGGGAGACTGCAGAGTGAAGTTCTTCCTTGCAATCACTAGGATTCCAATAATCACCTCTTGAAAAATATTTAATGGCATAGAAAAAGCTCACAGCAAAACTGTAGATATAATATCTTTGAAATAGGAAACAATGGTCTCCTTCCATGAGGACACATGTGCCAGAAATCCAGGTATCAGCCACAACACTGCCGTCTCTGACCATAACCAACCCACCACCAAGCCCTGTGGGTTATCATGTTCTAACTGCCTCTCGACTCTGTCTGCTTCTTTGCATCTACCACCACTGTTCAAGGCTGAGTCACCATCTCTCGCCACTATACCTTCCTAACTGGGTGCTCGTGTCCACTCCTGTCTTCTCCACATGGCAGCCACTTGGATCTTTTTGAAAAACAGATTTGGTTATGAGAACTCTCCCTGCTGTAACTCCCACTGTGGCTTCTGATTGTTCTTAAAGTCAAAACGTCTTAATATGGTCTGTTAGGCCCTGCAAGGTCTGGCATCTCCCTATCTCTTGGACTCTGACTTTTTTTGCTTCAGGCATGCTGCTTTTCTTTTATTCCCTTCATATTCACCGGTGTCCCTCCTACCACAGGGCCTTTGTACATGCTACTCTCACCAACAAATACCTTTCTTTCACCTCTTCACCTGGTTAACACTTACTTATCCTTTAGGTATCAGCCTGCTTGTCACTCCCTGGGGAAGAACTTCCTCCACACCCCTGTCTACATTAAATTTCCATTTACAAGCATTTAGAGCTCCATGTTTGTATCTTTTATAGCACTAAAGACAGTTCAGCTTTAATTTGTGCAGTCATTTAATTAATGTCTAACTCTCCCATTAGACTGTGAACCCAAGGAGAGGATGAATGACTGTGTCATAGAGTAATGACACTCCAATATGTTTCTCCAGCATGAAGGGATGATCTCACGTTCACCACACAGTAGGTGCTCATTAGGGCAGCTGAATGAAAGTGGGAAGAAGTGAAGCACTAAGAATCAAGAGAGCTGCATCCCAGTCCCTGATCCTCCTCTAACTGGCTCAGTGCCTCTTCACCTAGAACTTGGCTTTGTCCTTCTCTAGGTATCAGGACCTCCCTCCTGCTCAGGGTGTGGGCTTGAGCCACTGTACTGTGCTGCATGGGTGTGAAGGACTCAAGGTGGAATCCTAGCTCTACCACCTTCTAGCTGCATGACTTTGAGTTTGTTATTTCACTTCTCTGAAATAGTATTATGTTTAAAATCTTTGCAAGTTCTGAAAGTTTAGAAATCTGTAAGTGCCTGAACCTAAGCCAGTAGCAGTGAGAATGGAGAGAAGCTAGATAAGAGAGAGTTCAGACTAAGTGATAACAAAGCAGTTGTTCTCAAAGTGTGGCCCCAGGACACCCCCACCTGGGAACTTTGTTAGACACGTAAAGTCTCCAGTCCCACCCCAGATCTACTGAGTTAGAAACTACAAGGGTGGGTCCCAGGAAACTGTGTTTTAAGAAGCCCTCCAGGAGATACCGATGCATGCTTACATTTGAGAACCACTGGATTCGAGGCTGAAGGTGAGGGAGAGTGAATGCTGAGGGCAGAGGAGGAGCTAAAGGCAAACATAGTCAGCTGGGACTTTTGGAGAGCTTGCTGGCCGGTCTCCTAATAGTGTTGACTCCCTGACTTGTAGGAGCTCTCTGAAAGGCACAGGGGTGGGGTGGAGGGACTTCATGTAGGTCATCTCCAGATAGAAAACCCACTTTTATGATGGACATTTGGGAAGTTATAATCATGGAGAAACTCACATCTTGATTTCACGAGGTGTCCCAACACAGCTTGAAATAGGACAAAGCCCTGGGACATGGGACCATCCTGTGCACCTGTGTCCTGAAACATCTGGCAGTCTCAGACACAGGGAGAATCAAACAGCACTGAAGAGACTTTGCTGTTTCCTTTCCCCGGAAACACCCTGGGCCTGAGTGATCCATTTGTGCCTGAGTGATCTTTCTCTTAATAAGGCCTCCAGACAGGCACTGTGCAGTTCCCAGAAATGCTTTCCATTCTTGCCAAATAATCAAAATATTTAGTAGATAGGACCTGGAGGGGCTGTCCAAGCACAATCACACCCATATCACCACAAAGTTTTGCACAATAAACTCAACATCTGGTTTCTTGTCTGTGTCATCACCCTTGGGATGCTGTAGAGACCAGGGAGCCACTGTTGTAAATCTACAGAACTTGAAGTCCAATTAACTTTTTCTTCACACTGCACTGATGTATTTTGTATATGCTTTGGCCATATTCTTTCTGTGTTTGATTGTTTTCATCAATGTGTTATACAAATATATGTTGATAAAAGTTATCTCTTTTTTTAATACTCTTGTTATGTCAATGTTTTTCTCAAGAAATGCTTCTTATCATAATCATCATCATAATTATTTAAGTGATAGTGTTCAATGGAAAAGATTGCTAGAAGATGAGGTTCAAGGAACATATGTATTTATTTGCTCATTTGATACACACTCATATTCATTGAGCACCTAGTGTGTTTCAGGCACTGTTCTAGGCACTGGGGTACAGCAGTGAATAAAATAAACAAGGTTTCAGCACTCATGGAGAATGTATTCTATTGGAGACAGATAAACTATAAATAAACTATTAGATAAGTATATAGTACACCAGGCTGTTCTATGTGCTCTGTTAAAAAGTGACGCAAGAGGGCTGGCTGGTCAGCTCAGTCGGTTAAGAGTGTGGTGTTGATAACACCAAGGTCCAGAGTTCAATCCTTGTACCAGCCAGCTGCAAAAGAAAGAAAGAAAGAAAGAAAGAAAGAAAGAAAGAAAGAAAGAAAGAAAGAAAGAAAGAAAGAAAGAAAGAAAGAAAG
>NW_007730758.1:122696-132201 GCF_000696425.1 Galeopterus variegatus | reverse complement strand
ATTTTATTGCTTTCTTCTCTTTTGTTTATTATTTCTTTTTTTTTTTCCCTAGCTTTTTAAGGTGGACATGTAGACCATTGATTTTAAACCTTTCTTCCTTTTGAAAGAAAGCCGAAGCAAGAAAACAAGGAAGGGAGCATCAGAGCAGAAGGTGCTATTTTATATTGGGTGGTTGGGGAGGCCTCGGTGCTAAGGAACCTAAAAGAAGCAAGGGGGTGGGCATGCAGACATGCGAGGGAGAAGAGTGTTCCAGGCAGAGGGAATGGCAGGGCAAAGGCTCTGAGACAGGAGCTTGCCTAGAACATGCAAGAGCCCAGTGTGGCTGGAGTGGAGGGTGCACTGGAGAGAAGAGTAGAGAAAGGTTTAGGGAGGTGGTAAAGGACCAGATAGAGCAGGACTTTGTGGGCTACTGTGATGAGCTGTGCTTTTATTCTGAGCAACAAGGCAGTTATGGATTTTGCACACAGGGGGTCAATATGATCTGACTTCTAGGTTTTAACAGGAGCACTCTGGCTGCAATTTGAAAATAATAATAGTAGAGCAGGGGAGGAAACAGTGTGGCCAGTAAGGAGGCTCTTGCAATAATCTAGGTGAGAGGCCAGGAGGCTTGACTCAGGGTGACAGCAGTGATGCTGTGGAAGGTAGATGGAGGAGAGAAGAATAAAGGCAGAGGCCAGAGAGTTAACGGGGAGGCCCCAGCAAGGACAGAGGTGAAAGGGGAGAAAAAGCAGAACTGAGGGATATTGAGGAGGTAGACTTGACTGGATGACATGGCAAGTCTAGATTTCAAGGCTGAGATGAAGGTCAACTCATCCTAGGTTCCCCAGCAGGATTAGGTCATGAAGATTCACAGTTCATTACAACAGACATTGAGTTAAGTCCCCAGGTTCCAGCCAGTGGCCCACTTCTAAAATCATGCCCAGGACATCAAAACTACAGGGTCACAGAGGAACTGAGGTATTTATTTCAAGTTCTAACAGTGGATAAAATACAAGGCATGTTAGTGATTTGAATCTTAATTAATAACACTTAAGCTTCCATTCAAATACTTGGCCCTCTGCATGAGTCAAAGCCAAGCTGAGCTTTGCTGTTACCATGCTGCTGTTCTGCCATTATCTTCATCTGGCAGCAACTTGCTTTCCTGTGAAAACTTTTAAGTATTCCTTCTGTGCCGTATCTATTTCACAAAGCAGTACATAATGAACTAGACAGGATTATTGGCCCAAATGGCAAAACCAGATGTGATGTGGAAGAGTTTTTTTTAGAACCACACATGTATCTTTGGACTCACACAGCTGTTCATGGTAAATAGGAAGATTCACGCCCGGACTCTGCAATGGGTAATGTAGGGTACAACATCAGCCATTCACATTCCTTTGTGGGTAGGAAGCAATGAGGGTCTCAGCTTCCGGTCCTGGTAGCCTTAAACTGTTGCTACTGGATGTGATTTGCTGATGTGAAGGGGTCACTAACTAGGAGACTGCGTGGTGGAGAGACTGGGTTGGAAACCGGAGCCCCAGTGCCACTCTGCCACTCCCAAATCCTGGGATTTGAGGCAAGTTGTGTCACCGCTCTGAGCCTCCATATCCGTGATAATATATTGCTTTTCTTAAAATGTTTTTGTCAGGTTTTTCTATTAGGATTATTTTGGCCTCATAAAATGAGTTAGAAAATAGTCATTTCTCCTGTTACTTTCTTAAAAGCATTTGTGTAAAATTGACACTGGTAATTCCATGAATGTTTGGTCGAACTCACCAGTGAAACCATCTGGGCCTGGAGTTTTCTTTGTGGAAATGTTTTGAATAAGTCATGAATTAAATTTTTTTTTAATAGAAATTGGACTATAGATTTTTTGTTCCTTCCTGATTCAATTTTGTTATGTTTTTCAAGGAATTTGTTCCTTGAAATAAATTATTAATGTTATTGACATAGATCTCATAATTATTATCTTTTTAATGTCTGTAGATCTATAGGATACCCCTCTTTAATCCTTGAAATGAGTCATTTGTGTTTACTCTCTTTTTTTCTTGATTAATCTTAATAAGAATTTGTAAAGTTAATTAATCTTTCCAAGAACCTACTTCTGGCTTTGCCAATTTTCTGTATTTGGGGTACATTCTTTATTTTATTGCTTTCTACTCTTTTGTTTATTATTTCTTTTTTTTTTTTTTCCTAGCTTTTTAAGGTGGACATGTAGACCATTGATTTTAAACCTTTCTTCCTTTTTAATACAGGTATTTAAAACTATGAATTTCTCTCTAAGCATCTCTTTAGTTGCATACCATAAATTTTGACATACTGTATATTCATTATCTGCCAGTTCAAAATGTTTTCTATTTTTTCTTGTAATTTCGAAATGAGTCATTTGTGTTTACTCTCTTTTTTTCTTGATTAATCTTAATAAGAATTTGTAAAGTTAATTAATCTTTCCAAGAACCTACTTCTGGCTTTGCCAATTTTCTGTATTTGGGGTACATTCTTTATTTTATTGCTTTCTACTCTTTTGTTTATTATTTCTTTTTTTTTTTCCCTAGCTTTTTAAGGTGGACATGTAGACCATTGATTTTAAACCTTTCTTCCTTTTTAATACAGGTATTTAAAACTATGAATTTCTCTCTAAGCATTTCTTTAGTTGCATACCATAAATTTTGACATACTGTATATTCATTATCTGCCAGTTCAAAATGTTTTCTAATTTTTCTTGTAATTTCTTTTTTTTTTGTCTTTTTTTTGTCTTTTTCCGTGTCTGGCAATGGATTGCAACCCTCAGTGTTGCCCCTGTACCGGACTGGGGACCGGCAACGGGATCGCAAGCCTCGGTGTTGCTCCCGCGCCTCGCTCAGCCAGTGAGCGGGAACCGGTCTGTATGTGGGATCCGAACCCTCGGGCGGGAGCGCCGCCACGCTTCCCAAGCGGCGCACTATCCAGTGCGCCACCGGGCCGGCCCGTAATTTCTTTTTTGACCCATGTCAAACTGTGAAGTGTGTTATTTAATTTCTAAATATTTGGGGGATTTTCTAGATATCTTATTGTAATTGATTTCTAGTTTAGTTTCATTTGTTCCTATAAGATTTCAATTGTTTAAAGTGTATTGAGATTTATTTTATGGCTTAGCATATGTTTGATCTTGGTGAATGTTCTATTTTCAGCTGAAAAAGATGTGTATTTTATACTTACTGGGTGTGGAATGCTCCATAAATGTCAGGTAAGTTAAGTGTTGTTTGGATCCATATCTTTACTATTTGCTTTTTTGCATACTTGTTATATTAGTTACTGAGAGAGGGGTTCAGAGCAAACTTTTAAAAGCGTACATGAAATATGGCCTTCCCAGTGTAAACAAAGGCTTCCTAGTGTGCTTAGAATAAAATGCAATCTTCTTACCCTGACCTAGAAGAGACTGTAGGATCCAGTCCTTGCCCTTCCACAGATCTCCTCTTCCAGTTCTCCCCAGCCTCTTCTCTAGCCTACACACTAATTACACACCAGTTACCCTGGCCCGTTTTCTATTCTTTAAAGCCACTAAGCCTATTCCTGCCTCAGACTTTTGCATTGCTACTGCTATTCCTATTGCTGGGGTTATATCTTCACCCAGATGATCTGCAAGTCTGCCTTCTTCACGCCCCTTAAGTGTCCACCCCAATGTCGCTGCCTCAGAAAAACCTCCCGCAACCTCTCTATCTGGAGCATTCTTTATCAAATTGCCCTGATTTATTCTTCTTGTAGAGCTTTTCATTCTTAGAATTAGCCCCTTTTATTAATTTTCTTGTTTATGGTTTGTATGCTGGTTCTGTTCAATGCTGCATCCCCAAAACTGAGACTAGGGCTGGCATGTAATGGACATTTAATAAAATACTTGTTGGATGAATGGAGTGTGGATGAAAGGATGGGTGAATGCACTGTCGACATTTTATGTCGTTCAGCATTATCAGTCTTATTTTATAGTTGTTTCTATCTCGGTGTTATGACTGGACTGTGAAGTCTTTAAAAACAGGAACTCATTCTGCGTTATCCCTGTGTCTCTGACACAGCACAGCAATTGCTCCGTAAATAATTGTTGGCCAACACTATGGATGGTTTAGTGCTTTCAAAATGCTCTGTACATACCTCTGTCACAGTCACTTTACTGCATCTCTCTTCAATTAAACCAGTTTGGCACAGGGCCTTGTACATAATATATGCTCAATATATGTTAGAAGAAAGAAAGAAAGGTAGGAAGAACTTTGTCACAGCTCTGATGAAAGCATTGGCTGAAAACTTCAAATCTGGGGCCCCAAAGCCACAATGTCAGAAAGGGTCCCTTTGCCTTTTTGTTACCTAGAGAAGTCAGAAGAATTTCAGTTCTTCAGTGGTTGGTCTGCTTCACCTCCCATCACAGGCACAGGAAGCAGGGGATATAGAAATGAGTTTACAAAGTCATGGCTTCTTTACCCTACGGCCCTGTAATATAGAACAGATGTCATAGCAGTTGCCCAGAGAGATGGTGACCAAAGCATTTTTATGCACATATAATTAACTGTGAAGGCTTGATTGTTTCTTCAATGTTCGTTGGAAATAAATACTTACCAGTGAAAAAGAAGGAATGAAAAACTTGTAGCACGAACCATGAAATCATTTCCATCCCTACTGATGAGCATTCAGTGTCTTTTCCTTCAAAGGATTCAAATTAACCTGGGCCTTTTATCATGTTATCATTGTCGTGTGTAATACTGAGTTCATTAGAACTCCTGGAGCTTAGTCACTGCTGGACTGCACGCTCCTTGTCTGTAACAGCATATTCCCTTGTCTCCTCCATTGCTGGGCCACGTGCTTGATCCTAGGAACACTCAGCAAGTGGGGCTAAGTTGAAAAAATGCAGACTTGGAAGCTGCATTGTCTTTGCCTGATGTGGATAAGCATTGAGGCCCTCTGTCTGCCACCCCCCAGCCCACCTGCACCAACTATAGCTATGCAGATCCATGGTAAGGGCTGTTCCAGAATGTCACTTCATTCACTTTGTCTAGAATTGGGGGGTTAAATCAGATTTTGATGTATGGTATTTCTGATTCTATACACTGAATAAACAGCCAAACCATTTACATTAGGTATTTTAAAGAGTGGAAAATCCACTGCAATTTGGCTTTCTTACACAGAGATATATAATTCCAGAGAGACGTGGACATTAGGACTAACTTATTTTGGACTATAAACCTGTACTATATTCCAGTAATAAAAATCAGTAAATTGTATAGATAGAAATAAAGGCTAGCCAGTGTCCAAATTCCAGGATGGAAATTGTCTGTGACTGTAGATTTAAATCAGGATTCATATGTGTATCATCTATGTATCAGATCCTAATGAAATATTACCACAGGATTCATAAACTAAAAATCTCAAATGTTACATTATGCAAAATGAGGCTTAGAATAAAAATGTTAAAGATTAAGAAATTGTAAATATTTCCTGTTGTATATGACCTTCTAAAGGCATATTTTTAAGAGCATAATGTGTATATCCATGTTGTGTATTACAACATTTGGATTCAGCAGCTTATTTTGAAATTAAAGAAAGAGAATAATCTACCAGAAAATCCAGAGCTGGAAGGGGCTCTCACAATCAGATAGTCCAACACTGTCTGAAAAATAAGCAGGTTGGCCTACAGCAGGGGTTTCGAGCACCAGTTCCTGGACTGGAGCCAGGCTCCTGCAGAGCATTGCATCACCTTGCAAGCTTATTAACCAGGCAGATCGCCAGGCCTCATCCCTGGAGGCTCTGAGTCAGCCAATCAGGTCTGGGAACACTGGATTCAAGGTGCTTTCCCAGACATGACATTCAAAGAGCTGTGACACCAGGCTTGTCCCTGCCCTTCATCACTGAGGATGGTTACAGTCAGGTAGGAAATGGCATCAGGGTCCAGATGCACTGGGATTGGGCCTCTGTGTTATAAACAGTTTTGGGTCCCCAATAGCTGTCCAAAGTCTTCAGTTCATAGGCGACCACTTTCTGGTTGCCAATTATAGAGGTACAGCTCCAGCCACACTGATTTTATTTATTCATTCATTCATTCATATCACAAATACTTGCTGAGTGCCAACTGAGAATGCAGCAGTCAATTCTGCTCGTAAGTCTAGTGAGGATGACAGACAAGTATGCAGAATTACAACTCAGTGATTGTGGACATAGAGCAGAGCATTAGGCTGGCATCTAGAAGGAGCTCATCCAGATTTGGGGGAATCAGCTGATGGATGAATGAAAGTTAGTCACAGTGACACTGAGAGATTATCTTGGTCCATCCTCTGGGGATGGGCACATTTCCACTTCAAGCTAAAAGAAATAAAAGAAAATTCTGTGGAGGCATCTAGGCAACCAAGAGTATCTGTCACAGAAGCCACCAAAACCACCCAGTACACAATGCTAAACAATGTTAATTTCTTATTCTTGATAACTGTACCGTGGCTATACAAGATGCCGACCTAGGGAAGCTGGGTGAAGGGTATACAGAAACTCTGCACTGTCCTGTAACTCTTCTGTAATTTTAAAATAATTTTAAAAAAAATTTTTTTTAATTATTTGAAATAGAGAAGACAAAGGACAGACCCAAGGAGGTGACTGTGGGGCTGGCCAAGGTAGGCAGAAGGAAGAGAATTTAGGGGGTGACCAAATGTGGTGAAGGAGAGGGGTGCTTTGGCCAGTGGGGTGACAGAGGGTGCCACTCCCTGGGACAGAGAACTGAGGAAGGGGGTCTGAGAGGAAGGATGATGAGATCAGATGTGGACATAGTGACTTTGAGGTGCTGTGGGAGCTTCAGGTGGACATGTTCACGAGAGCATTGGACATCTATGACTGGGCTCAGAAGAGGGATTGACGCTAGACATAGCAATTTGAGGATCAACAAGAGACAAATGAGGAAGCCATGACTAAGGAAGTAATTGAAATAATTGGGATTGGTGGAGTTTTCCTGAAGAGAGCCTATAGAGTGGTAAATAAAAAGTGGGTGGAGGTCAGAACCTTAAAGGAGTTAGGCAGAGAAAGAGTAAACCAAAGAGGAAAAAGGAACGCCAGCCAAGCATGATGTCATGGAAGCCCGGGGAGGGAGGATTTCCAAGGAGGCAAGATCAACCTTCAGAAAGGTGGAGAGAGATAAGAACAGCAGTGAGTGGGCTGCTGGCAACCTTGTGGGTTTAAATTAATTGTTATCTTACAACTAAATGGTTTGGATAGTGCAAAACAATATGGAAAAATCAATGAATATGTTTAAGTCCCTACTTTGATGAAACCAGCCTGATATTATGGAGAAACCACATGTGATCTTGGGTGTCAGGCAGATTTAAGGTTAAATTGTGCCTCTGTCACTTGAAAGTGAGCGACCTTGAACAAGTTACTTACTTAACTTCTTGAATCTCAGTTGCTCCATCTACAAAATGAACATGGTAATATATACCTTGCCCTTTGAGGATTAGAGATAATGCATATAAAGCCTCTACCATGATATCTGGCACATAGTAGGTTCTCAATAAATAGAAGACATTATTATGGGCCACGTGCTCTTCTCCTGGGCTTTAAAGAACCTTGTGTATCCATCTACTGGGTCACTGACTACCAAATACTGAAACAACTTGGTCTTTATAACTCTCTCCCAAGCCAAGCCTTCACCAGACTGTCAGCTGCTTAAGGGTGTCTTAGTCAACTTAGTTTCCCCATCATCCAACACAAAGCAGACATCGTGGAGGTGACCTTCAATCTGCAGGATCAGAAGGAAGCAAGGGAGGTGGGCCCTGCCCTGGAGGTATTTATGGAAAGATTTGCTCTACTGAGACGGTACTGGAGGTGAAGGTCTGAAAACAAGCGAGTGATGTGCTCGCACAGGGCTGTAAGCAGTCTAATACTGGACATTTCAAAGAGAGGATGGCAAATCGGAGAAACTGACAAGGACACTTGGCACAACTTGTTAGTTGGTTGATCCATCCAAACTCACACAATACGACTCTATAATTGTGGAGAGTATATCTTTCTTATCAAAAAGAAAAAGAAAAACAGACATACAAACTAGAATACATAGTCTGATTAAAGATTGTGGGCAGGTACCAGGTATAAAAAAGGTATCCAGAAGAGTTGTAGCTTGGGTATCTGGGTATGAGAATTTTCAAGCTATTTTAGTAGTTCTACAAAAGAGAAACACCTCTAAAGCCAGGGACATCCTAGACTACCAACAAGTGAGAGCCCAGAGTGGCTGATACATCCACTGTATTAGTTTCCTAAGGTTGCCATAACAAATTACTACAACTGGGTGAGAAATGTATTGTCTCACAACTCTGGGGGCCAGAAGACTGATATCAAGGTGTTGGCAGAGTTGGTTCCTTCTGCGGGATTCAGAAGGAGAATCTGTGCCTTGCCTCTCTCCTAGCTTCTGGTGGCTGCTGGCAATCCTTAGCGTTCCTACAGACTGAATCTTCTAACTTCTTCTTCTATTTTGTTGACATCTAAAAGAGAACACACATACTTTATCACTAACCTTCGGAGCCTCCAAAGCATTTCTTGTCACTGTTTTGACCCATCTGTACATACACTGGTAAGCCTGTCCTCCTAAGGAAAGCCAAGTTCTAAAGTGTGATGGATCCATGGATGCTATGTGAGTTTGCTGGGGCTGCGGTAACAAAGTACCACAGACTGGGTGGGCCTGTATAACTGAAATTTATCTTCTCATGGTTCTGGAGGCTGAAATCCTGAAGTCAAGGTGTCAGCAGGGCTGCTTTCTTCTAAGACCTCTCTCCTTGGCTTATAGATGACTGTCTTCTCCCTGTGTCTTCACACAGTCCCCCCGGGGTGTCTCTGTGTCCAAATTTCCTCTTCTTATAAGGACAGCAATCATTCAATTAGCTCCCCAACCCCACCCATCTAATAGGACATCATTTAATTTGATTACATCTGCAAGACTCTATTTCTAAATAAGGTCACGTACACAAGTACCAGGGGTTGGGACTTTGACATATCTTTTGGGGTGACACGGTTCAACCTGCGAAATTTGCAGGCCCTCTGCTCCCTTCCATCCTAGCGTGCTCTTTGCCAGCCTCTCAGAGCTGTGCACAGTTCATCAGACTCTTCCTGTTCTCACACCTCCATGCCTGCATGCATGCTAGGGCCGCACCAAGGAATGCTCTGCTCCACCCCTTCTCTTCCACTTGGGAAACTCTCTGAGAAATTGTCTTCCAAAACTCTGGAGTATTTCCCTTTTTTTGTGAAGTTTTCCTCCCTCCCACCATCTCTCAGAATCACTTACTAGGTTTTCAGTGCTCCCTAAGCCGCTCCACATATCTCGAGTATGACATTTAGCAAGGTGGATTGTGACAAAGTGTTGGTGCACCTGTTCTTCCTACTAGACTGCAAGCTCTGTAAGGACAGGGGCCGTGCCTTTTTATCTATGTATCCTCTGTGCCTTCTACACAGCGGGTATCCAACTGCTTAAGGGTTGGTACCTGACAGGAGGCTTCACTCAATACTGTGGCTTTCCATGGGTCTGGCAGACCAGGAC
>NW_007730758.1:121969-122579 GCF_000696425.1 Galeopterus variegatus | reverse complement strand
GGTCTGGCAGACCAGGACAGTCTGGCCAACCAGGACAGTCTGGCCAAGCTAAATTGTGTCATTCTTTCTAACCCAAACCAGCTCTTTCCATGGGGTCAAGTATGGGCTGTCAGTGAATTTCCAACCTGGTTTCTTCTGCTCCCGGTCTCCCTGGGAGGTCTCCAGGCTGGGCTCAGTCAGGCCAAGCCAGGTAGAGCTGACAGGCTGAGCTGGCCGTTTCCCCAGTCTGCTCTAACGAAGACTGCAAACAGGGGCTGTTGGCCAGTGGGCCCCAATGCCACAGTGCAGCATTCAGTGGCTGTTGGGGGTGCCGCTGTTTGTGTGTGTGGGCAGCTTGCAGTCCAAGGTCAGCAAAGCCCCATAAAAACGTCAGGCCTGTGCAAAGGCCAGAGCTCTTTGTGTTTCTTTCTCTCCTTGCAAGTGGTTTTCTTCTTATTCATCTGTCTCCTTAAAGAAAGTCCTTCCTTTCCTACATCTGAGGCTCCTACTCCGCTAATGCTCTTAGTGACAAGCACAGCAAAGCACACAAAAGTCAGAAGAGAAATGGCACAGATATAAATGGCATTTAAGAGTTCAAAATTTCTCCCAAAAGAGACTATCTGGTCCAATC
>NW_007730758.1:118249-121247 GCF_000696425.1 Galeopterus variegatus | reverse complement strand
CAGATATAAATGGCATTTAAGAGTTCAAAATTTCTCCCAAAAGAGACTATCTGGTCCAATCCCATCTTCCCATAGTTAGGGAAACTGAGGCCTTGGATAGGAGAGGGATTTGCCTAAGATCATGCAGAAAACTGGCAAAAGAAGGATAGTTCCCTTACCCCATATAGTGGCTCTTTCCCTTCAACTACACTGCCTTCACTGTCTCTTCCAGGAATGAAGAGAGTTCAGGTTTAATTGCCATTTGATAGCAGCACAAACTATGAAAAAGGTTCATTTGAACCCCTCCCCTGCCTCTGTCCACTTAGAAGAGCACTAGCTACTCAAAGAGGCACCATCCCCCATTCTAAAGGACTTCTGCCCAGGACAGAGAGGAGACAGTGTTTGCTGTCCAGAGCTATGGCCCCAACACATCTCCATTACTGGAGATCACATCGCATGGAGCATTACAGCGATAAAAATGGATTCGGATGTTGGCAGCAAATTCAATACGAGCCAATTCATTTTGTTTTAACCTTTCATTAAAACAAATACTGGTTCATTCTTCACCATTTGTCTGTAAGGTTTAAGTGTTCACTTCAATTAGTGTCTTAAAAAATAAGGGGGAAAGTGGATACTTGGGATTCCTTTAGCTTGGGATTAACCTGGGATTCAAGTCAACAAGAGCCAAATCAAACACCAAGGCCCTACCATTTGTGGGAGCTGATGCTGTTACCACTTCTCTTCTGCTATTCCCCTCTCTCCCATTCCCCAACATGAGCCCTAATTCTGTGATAAAAGGAAGTTCGCTTTCCCTGGTCTGGCTTCAAGGCCCCCACCCCACGCTTCCACCCACCTGCTCCAGCTGCTGCTCCTATCCCATACTTCACCTGGTTGATGTGAATTATACTATTGCCCGCTGCACCTGTACTGGCCCTTGTTTGTTTGTTTGGAATTCCTCTTCTCCCTCTTTCCTTCCCCTCCCTTGCTTCTGTCTCTACCTGTCTGAATCCTAAATCCATCTTCAAGGCCATAAAATACTCTCACCTCTCCCCAGTCTGACATTTCCTTCGTGGAATCTCCAAGGCTCCTGATTTGCCTCTTCTGTGGAACACGTGGCTTCCTGCCCCGTGCGGTACCCTTCATTCATGCATGTGCCCATCTATTCCTTTAATGGCCATTTACTGAATACCTTCTACATGCCAACCACCGAGCCTGCCCACGGAGCTCACCTCCCAACACAGAAGACAGACAGTTATAACAGAATAGCTACTGCCACAAGACTTAAAATTCATTCTGAAGGTGATGGGAAGTCACTGAAGGATTTTAAAGAAGCCAAGTGATGATAGGAACAAATATGCATTTTAAGAACTGTCCTTGGAGCAATGTGGCGGACAGACTTGGTGAGGGAGGGAGTGTGGGCTGAGGGTAACAGTGGTGCTAAAGTGAAAGCCAAAAGATTAATTAGGAGGTTATTGCAATAATCCCAGCAAAATGTTAAAGCATGCCCAAAGGAGGTAAAAGAAGGAATACAGAGGAGGAGAAACGTGGACCGGAGCTGACGGGAAGCAGTGGTGGTAGGCAGAGACTCCGTGTGCCTAGGACCCCCAGGTTTCTGGCTGGGGCTCTTGTGTGGAAGGTGATGTGAGCTGCTGGTGCAGGAGCCATGGGCAGGGGAGTGGGGCTGAGGGAAGAGCTGAGGAGCTCGTTCCTGGACAGGCCATGGTTAAGGAGACTGGGTTCAGGAAGATAGCGATGCGTGTGGTCACTCTATGGACATGCAGCATAGGTCCCCAGCAGGCTGTAGGTACTGATGGACATATTTTCCCTATTGGCCTTTGAGGTCAGAAGTAAAGACCAAGATGACTCCTGATTTCTTTCATCCTCTTTTGAGTACAGNTAGCGATGCGTGTGGTCACTCTATGGACATGCAGCATAGGTCCCCAGCAGGCTGTAGGTACTGATGGACATATTTTCCCTATTGGCCTTTGAGGTCAGAAGTAAAGACCAAGATGACTCCTGATTTCTTTCATCCTCTTTTGAGTACAGTAGACTCTCATTTACGTTGAGAATCAATGAAGGGCTGGAACTCCCAACACAGATGATGTAAGTGGGAGAAGGTGCCACATTTATGAGGCAGAGAAAGTAGTGAAGTGACATTGTTCTGTTTTGCCACTCGCACCAGCTCTCTGACACCGGTTTCTTTGCCTACAATGAAGATGCTGATACCTGGGAGCACCAGGAGGCCATGAGGTCACGAGGTAGCATATTTTCATCAGCCCTCCCCAGGAGTTGTGGAGGAAGCACTTGGGAGTTTGTGATTGTACAAGTATTTCTGGTTATGCCTTTGAACAAATCTCTTCCCTTTACTGGGTCCTAGTTTCCTCTTTTTGATTTCAGGATGTGGATGTCCATCTCTGTTTAAGAGGCTATAGCCCACGGAGAGTATGAGAAAATGCTGACTCAAAGAATCATCATCACACCTGACCCCCCTCAAGGCTCACTAAATGAGGAAAAGGATGGTGAAATGACTAACAAGTGTCCCTTACTAAAGACAGCCAAGCCTTGGGAGACTTACCAACTGAAGTCTGACTCCTTCCTAGAAGAGGGTTTTTTATTTTCTTCCCCCACAAACAGGAGATGAAGGGATTTCTCAGCGTTGGGGATATCTATGCATACAACGATGACAATTGAACCATATCCACATTTTCTGTAAAATAACAATTCACTTTGTGCAGAGGATGCAGATTTTTAATTGTTGATGTCAGAGGAAGGGGACAGAGCTGTGGAAGGACTGGAGCATCGTATGGAAGTGAGGCCTTGGTGGGGAGGCCATACTGCCTTTTGAGTTCTGCGCATGCTTGTGTGAATTGCAGGCGAGAGACTATGGGATTGGACGCCTGGCATGATTTGATTTGAATCCTGACTCTGCTACCTACATGATAGAAGACGTTGGATAGTTACTCAGCCTCTCTTAGTTTCTCTTACTCTTTTCACCTGCGAAATGGGAGTAGTAACAGCA
>NW_007730758.1:114906-117766 GCF_000696425.1 Galeopterus variegatus | reverse complement strand
GTTTGCAAAATAGCTTGTCTGTCAGGACCTGTTGCGTGAAACTTTGTTGGGGACTCTCTTAACTGGTAAAACTGTAGTGCTCTGACATGGACACTTCTCAATCTCAGATACACTTTGTGGAAAAGTATTAATCCTGTTTGCTTGCCCCTTCCAGGGCTGGGGCACTACTTTGAATGAGCAGGGGTTTGAACAAAATCCAGGATTTTGTTTTCTGATGTGAAACGTAGCAAGAAGATGTCTGTGTTTAAAAAGTCTCCCTTCCCCCTCCCCCCACTGCTTCAGAACTCTTCCAGCTGCCACATGCACTCTGGGGTGGGGTTGTCAATGTGTGTTTGTTGGGGAGGGAGGCATAAGAGCAGAGGGGGCTTTGTATTGGCTATTACCCCGGAGCATGAAAGGGTGAGCACAATCCAGGTGATTCAGTTCAACATTCATTGACTTATCACCTCCCTTGCCCCTAACAGGGTGCTAGACACCAGCGGAGCTGAGGGAGAAGCAATGGGGGGATCTGTTTTTGCTTCAAGTAAAGGTCTGTAGAGGAAGAGTGGGGCATACATAGCTACACTACAAAGCTAAACACAAGCACCAAAGGGAAGTTCAGAAAAGTTTTTGTCCTGGCCATATGGGACAGCATTCCAGGCCATCGGCCTCCACATTTCCAGCCTCAGGCTTTCAAAGACATTCCAGCCTCTTACCTGCAAGATTTCATAGGCAGCACACTTTGGTCTGGATGGGAAAAGAAAACCAGCACCTGCCTGAGAGATAAGTAGAAAATATCCACACCTTTATTCATCTCTCAGAGGCAATTTATGGTGCTTCTGCAAAGCTGGACTGTGTCTGCTGCTTCTGTGATTAGTCCTTGGCTCTCGCAGTGACCTGGTTTGGAGGCAGACCTCAACTGGAGGCTGATGATGGAGAATGAACACATGAATGAGCAAATGAGTGACTGATCCACAGATGATCACAGAATGAATGATCCACAGCAGTCCCTGCTGCAGGGAGACTCTAGCAAGCAAACTTCAGAGCTCCCAATCACATGGCTAACCACCTGCCTGAGCAGATTCAGATCGGTGCTTCTGTGCACTGTCCTGGCTCTACTCAGAACAGGTCCCACATTGAGGAAAAAGTTCAGCCTTTGGAATGGGTGAAAATGCAACTCGTGTCCTCGAACTTGCCCTTATCTGGTGTCAAGAATTACATGGCACCAAAGTATCTGCCTTTTAGGTTTCCTCAGAGACTGCAGCTGAAAATGTCAGTGTGATGGCGTCCCAGACCACACGCGATCCACTCTGCCTAGCTCAGAACCCATGATGTTCTCTGCTGCTCGCACACCGTCCACTCCACCTCATCACATGCTTCTCAACCACTCCCACGTTTCCCCACCTCCAGGACTTGGCTAGTGGGTGACCTTCCATTACTTCTGTCTGTTCAATCTTTAGCCACTCACAAAAGTCCTTACCAAAGGAAGTGTTCCCCAATTCATCCCCTCAAGATGAATCTCTCTGCACTCCGTTAATGGAGTGTGGTGATTCCTGCTCTGCAAATTAGAGGCCTTGAGCAAGTAATGAAGGCAACAGAGCCTTCACTGAGACTCAGTGTCAAGCTGCGTCGGGCTCTGGGCAGCTGTATGGACCAGATGATTTGCTGCAGGGAAAGGGGCCCTGGGGACTTCGGTTCCCGATGTGTTCAGATCAGTTATTGAGAAGGAGAAGACAAAGTGGTGTTAATTCAGGAGGCTGCTCTCCATGGAGGGAAGCTGCTGGTTAGCACAGCGTGAGACCCTAAAAGACTGAGATGTCCCACTGTGGCCCTCCCATGTCCTTGTCTCCACAGTTGTTCTTTATACTAATGATGCTTGGGTTGACATTTTTCCACAACAGATAGGCAAGGCTGTGCAGGGTTTGCACAGTACAAGGACTCCCAGCCATGGCACTGAGAGGGTGAAACCCAGACCATGCTCCATGTCCTGAGCTGTGTGCTCAGATGGGGGTTCACTTATCCAGCAGAAGGTACGCCCTTTCCCAGTCTGCACAAAGGAAGGTATAGGCTACAGGCCTGTCTTAACCTTTGTAAGGCCTGGGACAAGAGTGCAAATTATTTAATCTGTTATTTAAAAGTTATGAAATAAGCTAAAAACTATAAACTAAAATATATTCTAGTCTCCTGCCTTGATAAACATATCTTTATAATGACCTGAAGGTCAAATTCTAATTTAGAATTCTCAGATTCTTGGAGTTTTGCCCCAAAACTCAGTAGTGCAAAGGGGAGCTTACCCCTGGTCCATGCCCAGCCCCCTTCTCTGTCCTCTCCCAGCAATGTCCCTGTCCACAAGGAGCCTTGTGAGCCCGCATCTGGACACATCTGGGGACCCAGCTCAGATGTACAAGTTTTTTTCCAAATCCCTACGGTGCAACTATTCCATGGTAGTCCCTGGCCCAGGAGTGCACAAGCCGATGGTGTGTCCCTTGGTGACCACTAGGCTTAGATGAGCACATAGCTGCTTCGTGACCCACATGCAGGAGAACAGACCTGAAGAAAGGCCCATGCAGTTCCTGGAAGTGGCTAGTGTTGTTTTGGCAGGGAAGTTAGGTCCCAGGTACCCAGGTAAAGTCTAAAATAGGGAGTGCAGGTTCCTGGTCTCCATGTGCCCTTGACCTCATGGACTCCTTGCCCGTGGACATGGACATGTCTCTGTAAAGTGTGGCACCCTCTTGCACAGGTTTATGGGTGGGATTGTAGCGGCGTTAGTGGTGAAGTTCCACAGCTGGGTAGGTGGGGCAAATGAGCCGGCAAAAGTGGGTTTTCTTTTTTTTTTTTAAAGATGACCAGTAAGGGGATCTTAACCCTTGACTTGGTGTTG
>NW_007730758.1:110918-113751 GCF_000696425.1 Galeopterus variegatus | reverse complement strand
AAAGTGTGTGGTTTACGACTCCTGTGCGTCTTATTATCCTTATCTGTCAATTGTTCTCAACTCCAGGTGCTCAGTAAAATCACCTGGGAAGCTTTAAAAAAGTACCAGTGCACCAGCCCTACCTCGGAGATTCTGATTCAGTTGTTCTGGGGTGGCGACAAAGTTGAGAGCCACGGTTAGAGTTGCATGGGAGCTCCCCCTCCCCCACTGCTCACCCTCGTCCTGGGAACAATGGAGCAGGACAGATGCCTGGAAGCAAAAGCAGAACAGCTGTGGCAAGGCCAGACTCTGGGATCCCGGGGTGGGGGTTCTCCTGCTTCTCTCCAGGAAGAGGGGAATAAATAGAGCCAATTTCCTGGCCTCCGGGCTCCTCATCTCGCCATCCATCTTCCCATCCTCCAGCTGAGAGCCCAGGGGGAAGAGGAGGTGGGGGAGGGGGAGGTAAAGCAGGCAGCTGCATACTCTGGGGAGATTTTCTCAGGGGTGGGGGAAGGCTGGCTTTTGGCTCCAGGCTCCCTCCTCCCTCACAGCTGGAGCTGGAGCAGCCAGAACGAGGGCTGGGATCCCAGCTGCTGGCAGTTGTTCCCATGTTATGTCCCTGACAGCTGCAAATTTCCTGGCGTGTTGCATGTGTGTGTGTGTGTGTGTGTTGAAGTGTGAGCATGAACCCTAGCAGAAAAAATAAGATGAAGAGGTAGTAAGTCCACGAATTTCCTTATTCTTACAAGGGAAGACACCCCCGTAAGCCTTTCCTGACTCCTGCTTTCCAGCCTGTGGGATGCCCCCTCCTCAGGGCTTCCATGAGCACCCGTTGCTTCCCCTCCTTGACAATCCATGCCAGAAGCAGCTCCAGCAGTTACAGCAGCTGTCGTTTGCTGAGTGCATGCTATGTGCCAGGCGTTCTTCTAAGTGCTGTGGGTTGATGGTTTTATTTCACCCTCAGAACAACCCTGTGAAGCAAGCACTGTTATTATTCCTATTTTACAGATGAGGAAACCAGGAACAGATAAGTTAATATTTAATCCAAGGTCACACAGCTGCCAAGATTCAAAGTCAGGCAGTCTGATGCCAGAACTTGAGCTTTTATCACATTGCTATTTGAATCCAGTCAGAAATCAATTACAGATAAAGGCTGGTTCGAATAAATGAGGTCTCTTTCTTTCAGCTCTGTCACGCTAACAATGGTGTTGCTTGCAGTGATATACGTTTTATACTTTGACTTTTTTTGTTTAGTTTGGAGTTCTTCTTGGACAATACTGACTGAACTCAGCCACAGAGTCAGAAGCACCTGTCATTATCCCGCAGAGCTCTGCTTCTGGGGACTGTGGGAAGAGTACCTTGGGAGGACAATGGTCCAGGGCAACTTTGCTGGAACTGGGATCCAAGAACCAAAACAACGTAAAGCCACTGAAAGAGAGCCCCTTTTTCAGGATGTGTGGAACTGTACTTTCCTGCTTCACTTGCAAAATCTCCTGCTCACTGGAAGCCTGTGTGCACTGGGTGGTTTTCCCAACAGTGGTGTCAGGTTGTGTTGAAATAGCCACATGCCATTGTTCTCAGTGATGACTCAGGGCCTGCATTTCCAAGATGGCAAGCAGGGTCCCGGATGCATGTTGTGACCTGGCGCCCACAAAGCTCTTTGGTTTGGGGGTGTTTTTTGCTGAGCTTACTGACCTAGTATGGACATGACTGTGGGGAGGAGGCAATCCTGTTACAGAAAAATCAAGTTTTTTATGGTGCATCACACCTTAATGCACGTAAGAATCACAGGGATGTCTTGTTAAAATGCAAATTCTGGTTCCAGAGGTCTGGGGTGTGGCCTAGGACTTTCTATTTTTAACAAGCTTCCAGGTGACACCAATGCTGCTGGTCCCCAGACCACACTTGGAGGTGCAAGATGATAGAGAGCCTGTGAGACACACCCAATTAACATGAAGACTGGAGACCAAATAGCCACTTGAGCAATGCATGCACACTCTACAAGGCCCCGCTGCAGGCAGGTGATGCAACCCATCCCTAGAGGGAGCCTCTACCAGCTTCACTCAGGTTCCCTTTCAAATGAGCCCACCCCCTGCAGACTACACCCACATCTCTGCTCAGGTGCGTTTTTGTCCTGAATCCCTGAAGCTACGCTTTCTAGAAAAGTCTTGGCTGATTACAGGAAAGTGGCATAAAAATATTTAGAAATAAATTTAATTTAAGACTTGTACACTGAAAACATCAAAACATTTCTGAGAGCAATTAAAGACCTGAATAAACAGAGGGATATGCCATATTGTTTGGAGCTCTCAATATTGTTTATGAAAGATGGTAATTCTCCCTAAATTAGTCTATAGATTCAGTGAAATCCCAATAAGAACCCCAGCGGGCTTTTTTATAGGTAGGAACTGACAAGCTGATCCTGAAATTTATTTGCAAATTCAAATAGCCTAAACAAAACAAATTTAAAAATTTTTAATTATGGTAAAATCCATGTAAATTTACCATCTTAACTTTTTTTAAGCTTACAGTTCATTAATGCCAAGTACATTCCCATTGCTGAGCAACCAATCTCCAGAACTTTTTATCTTACTGGCTGAAATTCTGTACCCATCACATAGTAACTCTTCATTCCCCCTCCTCCTCCAAGCTCCTGACAACCACCATGCTACTCTCTGTCTCTATAAATTTGATGACTCTAGGTACATCGTATAAGTGCAGTCATACAGTTTTTGTCTTTTTGTGACTGACTTATTTTAACATAATGTCCTCAAGATTCATCTATGTTGTAGCATGTGAAGAATTTCCTTCCTTTTTAAGGTGGAATAAAATTCCATTGTGTGTGTGTGTGTGT
>NW_007730758.1:77260-110704 GCF_000696425.1 Galeopterus variegatus | reverse complement strand
CCATCACATAGTAACTCTTCATTCCCCCTCCTCCTCCAAGCTCCTGACAACCACCATGCTACTCTCTGTCTCTATAAATTTGATGACTCTAGGTACATCGTATAAGTGCAGTCATACAGTTTTTGTCTTTTTGTGACTGACTTATTTTAACATAATGTCCTCAAGATTCATCTATGTTGTAGCATGTGAAGAATTTCCTTCCTTTTTAAGGTGGAATAAAATTCCATTGTGTGTGTGTGTGTGTGTAGCACATTTTGTTTATTTATTTGTCAGTGGTCACTTGGGTTGTTTCTACCTTTCAGCTATTGTAAATGATGCTGCTATGAACATGGGTGTACAAATATCTCTTCCAGACCCTGTTTCTGACTTTTTTTGGGTATATTCCCAGAAGTGGAATTGCTGGACCATATGGTAGTTCTATTTTTAATTTTTTGAGGAACCACCATAGTATTTTCCAAAGTTGCTGCACCATTTAAATTCCCGCCAACAGTATACAAGGGTTCCAATTTATCCGTATTCTCCCCAACACGTTATTACTATTTTCTGACAGTAGCCATACTAATGGGTGTGACGTGGTACCTCACTGTGGTTTTGATTTGCATTTCTGTAAAGATTAGTGATGTTGAGCATCTTTTCATGTGCGTATTAGCCAGTCGTATATCTCCTTTGGAGAATTGTCTATTCAAGTCCATTGACACAAAACAATTTTTCCAAAGAAAATAAATACTGTCTGATTTTTAGATTTATTATAAAACCACAGTAATAACACAGTGTGGTATTGAATAACAATAGACATATAGATCAATGAAACAGAATTGAGAATCCAGAAATAGATCTCCACTTATATGGTCAATTTATTTCGATAAAGATACCAGGATAATTCAATAGGGAAAAAATTAGTCTCTTTTAATAAATGATCTTGAAATAACTGGATAGTAATGAAAGATATTAGCCTTGACCTATTTCTCACATCATACACAAAAATTAATTCAAAATAGAGCTAACACTATAAAACTTCTATAAGAAACCATAGAAAAAAAATCTTTGTGAGTTGGTTAAGCAAAGATTTCTTAGGATATAAAAAGTACAAATAAAAAAAAATATTTGATTCATTGGACTTCATCAAAATTTTAAAATTTTCTCAGTCAAAGAAAATGATAAGGAATACCCCAGATTGAGAGAAAATATTTGCAAATTGTCTGATTTGTATTTAGAGTATATAAAGAACTCATAACTCAATGACAAGGCAATCTATTCAACTAAAAGACTGGCAAAAGATTTGAACAAATATTTCACCAAAGAAGATATATGAAGTCTACAAACACGTGAAAAAATGTTCAACACCACTGGTCATTAGGGAAATACAAATTCAAACCACAATGGGACAGCACTATATGCCCTCTAGGATTGTTTAAACACACACACGTACATACGCACACAAATAATAAAAAGCTCCAACAATACAAAGCGTTAGTAAGGATGTCGAGAAACTGGAGCCCTCACAAGATGCTAGTGAAAATTCACGATGGTACAGCTGCTTTGTAAAACAGTATGGCGGTTTCTGTTAATAGTAAACACAGCTTGCCACGCAATCCAGCAATTTCACTTCTAGGTATTCACCCAAGAGAAATGAAAATATTCATTTTCCCAAAGAGTTGTAAGTAAATGTCCATTGCAGGATTACTCATAATAGCATAAAATTGGAAGCAATGTAAACGTCTAACAACTTGGTGAATGAATAAACAAAATGTGGTGTATTCATACAGTGAAAAACCACTCTTCCCAAAGAGTTGTAAGTAAATGTCCATTGCAGGATTACTCATAATAGCATAAAATTGGAAGCAATGTAAATGTCTAACAACTTGGTGAATGAATAAACAAAATGTGGTGTATTCATACAGTGAAAAACCACTCCCTATAAGAAAGAAAGTACAAATACAGTCAATAACATTGAGAAATCTCAGACACAGGTTAAAAGAAAGAAGCCAGACATAAAAGCCTACATGATTCTATTTGTATGAAATTTCTAAAAATGGCAAGACTACAAAAGCATGTCTGTGGTCATCTGAGGCTGAGTGTGGGACAAGGGACTGACTGTAAAGGGGCATGAGGGAAATTTTTGTGGTGATAAAAATGTTTTAAAACTTAAGTGTGGTAATGGTTGCATGACCATATAAATTCACTAAACCTCATTGAGCCCTACACTTAAAATGAATGAATTTTATGGTTGTGTAACTTATACCACAGTAAAATTGTGAAAAAATTGATGATATATAAAACTTACCTACTCAAAACAAAACAAAACTCACATACAACTCTCTGCTCTGGACAACTGTGGCCGTGCCCATTTCTGGTTCTCCTTATACCTCTCCAATAGATTCCAGTCTTCTTCATTTACCACCCTCCTCTGCTCAGCCAGTAACAAATGCTGCCCCTTGGGGTCTGGCCTTGGCCACTGCTTTCTAATGCCAGAGCCTCTCTGCACCTTTCTTACTCTTACTGTTACTGAACTACCACCTGTGAGCACGTGATTCTAAGGCACATCCCCATCCTGACCACCTCCCTGAGCTTCAGACCGGTTGATTCTATTTTGTTTTGTTTTTCCAGGATATTTTTGTTTTGTTTTTGCTGGTGCTTGTGATAATGAATACCACACACTCCATATGCACAAAATTTTACTCATCTCCTGCCCCCTTCAGCTGTTCTTCCTCTCATATCCTTCACCTGTCTCAGGGCCACCACCATCCACATAAACATTCAAGCTACAAAAGTGAGAATCATATACAAATCCATAACCAGATCTGTTTTTTTCTAAGATAAAGTTTACTTACAAAAGTGTTCAGATTATGATGTTCCATTTGATGAATTTTGATAACTATATACACCTGTGTAATGATCACCAACATAAAATATAGAACCCTTCTATTCTTTGAGAAAGTTCCCTAAGGCCTCTCACCAGTCAACACCCCCTCCCTCTCCCCTGAACACTTACACACACCCACTGTTTGATTTCTAACATTATATTAGTTTTTGTTTGTATTTGGATTTCACATGAATGGAATCGTACAGTTTGTACTATTTTGTGTCTTGTTTCTTTCACCTAATGTAATGTTTTTTGCTATTCGCCCATGTTTCATTGCATGTATAAACAGTTTGCTCCTTTTTATTGCTTAGTGGTATTCTACTGTATGGATATACCATAGGTTGTTTATCCATTCCCTTGGTGGTGGACACTTGGGTTGTTTCCAGTTCTTTGATATTTGAATAAGGCTGCTATAAACATTCCTTACAATTTTATTGGGAACATATTTTTCTTGTACAAGTTTTTGGGAACACATTTTTCTTGGGTGAATACCTAGGAGTGGAAAGCCTTGGTCATAGGGTAGATGTATATTTAACTCTATAAAAAATAGTCAAAGAGTTCTCCAAAGGGTTTGTACCACTGAACGCTCCCACCGGCAGTATGTGAGAGTTCCGGTTTCTCCTTCTTCCCACCCGCACATGGACTGGTCAGTCATTTCGTTTTAGCCATTCTACAGGGTGTGAAATGACATCTCGTAGTTTTACATTTCCTCGATAACTGGTGATGTTGAAGACTCTTTCATGTGCTAATCAGGTGTTATCTTTTTTGTCTGTTCAAGTCTTTTGACCCTTGTTTTATTGGATCATTTGTCTTTGTAACTTTCATTTTTTGGCCAGTCTTTTTTTTTTTTTTCTTTTTGTCTTTTTTTGTGTCCGGCAACGGATCGCAACCCTCAGTGTCACGCCCGTACCGGACCGGGACCGGCAATGGAATCACAACCCTCAGTGTTGCACCCGCACCTCACTCAGCCAGTGAGCGGGAACCGGTCTGTATGTGGGATCCGAACCCTCGGCGGGAGCACCGCCGCACTCCCAAGCGGCGCACTGTAGCAGTGCACCACTGGGCCGGCCCCTTGTTGATTTTTAAATCCAAAATATTCTCCTTTTGATTCCCTCCTTTACCTCCACCTACACCTGCACTGGCTCAGGACCTTTCTATGTCTCAACTAAACTATTACAGGGCAATTCTGACTAGTTTCTTTGACATTAATTCTACCCTTTTATATATTATGTCTTTGATATAAGCAGAAAAGTCTCTATAAATCAATCCGTGTCACTCCTCTGTTCCCCATAACCTAGAGGAAAACATCAGGCATCTCAGATGACAATCCAGCCCTTCGTGTCCATGCAGAGTGACTTCCTTCCTTTGCCTCCTCCTCCTTAACTGCCAGTGTCCTCATTCACGGACTAGTAGCATTAGTCACTTGTAACTGCTGCCACGCACATTGTCACCCCTGGGCCTTGGCTAGTGCCCTTCCCTTTATCTGCAATACCCCTCCCACTTCTCTTTCTCTGACCCTTCTTCACTTTCAGAGTCAGACATCTTTTCTGGGAAGCTTTCTGCAAGTGCTGAGCCAGGTCCCTTCTCTGTGCTCCCCTAGCAATGGGGCATCCATCCACACAGCCGCAACCTGTGACAGGAGCTCAGCAAATGCCTCCTGACTTAATGAGTTATGCATTCCTCAGATGATGATATCAGGAAGAAGTTGCTCACAGTTTTAACCAAAAAAGAAAGAAAGTGTGTGTGGAGAGGTAGGCAGGAGGGGATAAGATGAACAGGCACAGTGCCCTCAGTTCAAACCCCAGGCACCCTCTCTGCTGGGAAAAGTGGGAGTGTGGAGAAGAGCTGGCTGCTGTGCCCACCCCACGGAGTGGCACCCTCTGGGTTCTCACTGCTCCAGCCAACAAAGTCTCAGCATTGCCCTGAGTTGGTGCAGAGCAGGCAAGGGGAGCTGAGGGCGATCTGCAGCCCATGAGCTCTATTCTACGCTCCTTTGCTCTGTCGCTTGTAACCTTGCTGATGACACAGCAGACTCCCCTTCCTGCTGAAGAGTGGTTGGCCAACCACCAGATAGATTAGAGACTCAAAATCCAACTTTCAGGCCCACAGAATGACTGTTTTCCTTCCCTCTCTCTCATTCCAGAGGCCCCTTTGGGAGTTTGTTATGAATTTGCCCACCTGTGGCCCCAGCCCTCTCTGTTCACATCCAGGCACATTTGGATAAGGAGCCAGGTGCTAGCGTTAGCAGCTCATTAAGTTATAGTAAGAGTAGAAGGATCCGAGACTCTCAAGCAGAGAATGAAGCTTAGAGGACACAGCCTCCACCTGCCTCCCCATGCTTGGTTCCTCTCTACAGCATCTTTGTCTAGGGGGCTTCTATCCCCTACCTAAATCACTCTAATGACAGGAGTTCACCACCTCCCTGCACACCCTGGTCCACCCTGGGACAGCTTTGTCTAGGGAAAGACTCTCAGTTTTGAACTGCAATTAGTCCCCCTGGACTTATCCCCACCATAGTCCCTGTTCTACCCACTGGGACCACGGAGAGCAAACTATGGATCTTTCCCATGACAGTCTCTCAGGTATGTGAAACCAGCTCTCTTGCTCCCTGAGCTTTTTCTTCTCCAGGCCAAAGGTCCTCCACTCCTACAAATCTTCTCCACGTGACATGCTTCAGGTTCCCTCAGCAACCACCCTGCCGTTACCATGCCATCTGCAAACTTTCGTTCTTCCAGGGGATTCAGAGCTTGGACATACTCTTTACCCTCCCAAGTCTAGTCACTCACCACATCGGCTTTCTTTGTTTTTTTGTTTTCATTTAGTTGGCCATGCTCTTGGCAAATAGACACAGGCTGTAAGCTTACTCAGCTGCAGTAGCAGCAGAAAAGACTGTGGCCCATTCACCTCTGTCTCCCCCATGGCACCCACTGCAGTCCTTGGGAATGGGTGGGTGCTAAGGAAATGTTTGTGAAAGTGAATTAAATTAAGAGAGCTGCTGGAACCTTGCCCCCAGCTCTTGTCACCAACATGGTGATTCTCTAAGTGGTGAAAGGAAGGTAGAGGAGGTTCTTTCACCTGAGGCAGGCATATGGAGCACCTGCTATGGGCCAGTTTCTGTGCCAGATTCTACCCTAGAAACAGCTGCTCACCTTCCCTTCCTCAAGAACAGCACAGGATCGAAATCTGGCCTTCTCTATCCCCTTCTTGAAACATACATCTCAGAAAAAGTGTCAAAATAAATCCATTTGGAGAGTCCATTCTTGGATGTGGGATTCACATGTATATTAATGACCCTGTGGAAAAGCAAAAAGTTGGAAACTTTGACAGGAGATCTGTGGCTTGTCTGATGTAGCCTGCACTGGGCCAGAAGCCTCCCCCGCTCTGGGCTTCAGACCTTGACTTTCTCTTCAAAATAAACTGCTATGAAGATTAGCAACCCAAGGCAGGCCCTCACAAATCATGGAAGGGAGGAGAGGCTGTCCCAGCACAGATCCGGAAACTCAGGTCAGCCCCACAACCTGTGCTTCCCAAGTTTGCCAGCCATTTCCTCGGTGACCTTAGGCCTGTCTCACTGGAACCCTGGCCCCACACTGTAAATGATCCCTGGAGACTCTTACGAGTTGGAAGCAGTCCTTGATACTGATGTAGTGCACTTGAGTTTCCAGAAGTACTCCAGATCTGAGGAAGGAAAAAAAAAATCTCATTGCCAGGAAGATAATTTCAGAATCAAAAGTGCTCTTTCATGAATTTACTTTTTAGCCTTAAAGCTTATGGCAAAGATGACCTACTACTTCTGCAATAGTAATAAAACCTCAGATGCTAGAGCTTCTTGCCCTGAAAATCTTTTTTTTCCCCATTTTTTCTTTCTTTTCTTTCTTTCCTCTTTTTTTTTTTTTTAAGCTTTAAGGAAAGTTACTGAGTTTTCATGCTGTAATACATCAGAATTTGAAAAAAATCTACAGAAAACTAATTAAAATATAAAAATATAACTCGGTTGTAAGAAAAAAGTGTGTGCAATTTCACACAAAGCCTTCTATGCTAACATTTGATTCCAATCCATTCTCTCAGCAGAAAGT
Source organism: Galeopterus variegatus (assembly GCF_000696425.1). Taxonomy (NCBI): domain Eukaryota; kingdom Metazoa; phylum Chordata; class Mammalia; order Dermoptera; family Cynocephalidae; genus Galeopterus; species Galeopterus variegatus. Next base: position 103,765 of record NW_007730758.1, on the reverse strand, counting down.
GATCTCTCCTAGTTTTACAGATCTGTGGGAGCAAGGTACCTGAGGGGTCTGGGCCAACCACTGTCACTCAGCAAAGAAAAATGCCCTTTGTGACATTTGGGTTGCATTTGTCTGGGGTTCCCACACATACCCATGGAATCTGGAAGATTAGCAGTGAAAAATGACCTATTTTAACAGGTGCATACTTGTGTGTGAGTGGGGTTTAGCCAAGCGTGGAATTATTTTAACATGGAAGTAAGTTGTGGACATTGAGAAACATCATTCTTTTGACCACACAGGAATCAGACACATGGTCAACATTTGGGAGTTTCTCAGGACTTGAAACGGATGTGTTGGTTGGATTTTTCCAGAGGAAGCTACAATATCACAGGGAAATAAACACTAATGCCTACAAAACATGACTGTTCGTGTTCCAATTCCTTCTTCAAAGCATGTCCCTTTTCTCAGAGGAACAGAGAGCAAAACTTTAAATTACTAAATCTGTTTAGAAGAGATTATTTCAAACACGTAAAATAACAACAGGTAAAGTAAATCCACATTTCTCAGCACAGTGCCTTTAAAAGATGCAGTAGTCTGGGGAGAAGAGCACTGGCCGGGTCCAAAGACTGAGTTCAGCAATTGTGAGATGCCTGCCTCGGACAGGAGGCTGAATGTCTCTGTGCCTTGACTTTCTCTTCTGAAAAGGGGGATCCTGAGCCTGCCCGCAGCTGCCTTCCCAGGGCTGTGGAAAGAGCACAGTGGGTGATAAGTGGGAAATTGCAGAGAACGTGGGAGGGCTGTCATGGTCACTGGATCTGTCACTGCTGTGAAAATGACTCAGAGCTGCACTTTCAGTAGGATGGAGTGGCAGAGGGGGAATCATTTGTGTCTCCAGGAGAAAATAATATTTTTCAGGGTGACAGCAGCTCTTTTCCGTGACTTGACTTTCCCCAGTAACTATCTGGGGAATCTGGATTTGGAAATCATCAGAATAATCACAGGGTGGCTGGAAACACATTTCCTTAACAGATAAAGAATTGAAATCTGCCTTTTCAAGAATCAATAGATGATGGCTTTTAAGAGGAAATTCCTAAAGTGGCCCTAAAGGTGTTACTTCAGTGTCTCTTCACCATGTTTTTACAGTGGGGGAATGCCTGAAAGAAACAGACTCCTGGACATTTCTTTTGGAGAAACACATTAGGTGTGTGACTCTGTTCAGGTAACTTAATCTTTCTGAAGTTCAGCATCATCACCTTTAAAGGGAGGAAAATGTAGCTCTGCCCTGCCGACCCCCCCAGGCTGCGTGCGTGTGTGTTTGTGCATGTGTGTACATGCATATGCCTAAGCACATACATATTCATGTATTATAGGATAGGCAAAGTGTGCTCACTATGCTGAAAGGACACTTTTTTCTTTGTCTGTTCTGTTCTCTACACACACACGTGCACACGCAGAATCTGAGGCTATGGTAAAGTGAGGTCATTTGGAAAGATGATTGATGGTGCACATGGAATGTTGGTTTCTGAGGTTAGGCTTTGAAAGGGTGTGGGTGAACAATACTTGATCAGGGGTAATAACTGTGACTACTTAATGCCTACTATGTGCCAGGCATATGATATATTGTGTCATCATTTAGCCTAAACAAAAACTTGGGAGGTACCTATGTCCCCATTTAGCAAACGAGGATGCTGAGGCTCAGCGACACCCACTAACTTGCCCAAGTAGTAAGTGCCCACTAACAGCCAGTCAGTGGTAGCTTTGATTTAACACTCTGCTCTGTTTCCTGCAGAATCTGGCCTCTCCCTGGCCCTTGTGGCGTAGAGAACAGGGGACAGGGCATGAGTCAGGGCTCTCCAGCTGCCCACAAAGGAAGACAAACTGGTTTCTGAGCCCTGTGCCTTTTTGTTTGTTTGTTTTGAGTATGTGTGGTTTTGTCTGTTTTCTCTAGATCACTTAATCTTTAGTTTTTTCTAGTCTGTTTTCTAATTCTCGGGCCCGTACCTCTCACTTCTCAGCCTCACATGCTCTGCTGCAAATGCTCCCAGCTCCTGGCTTCTGCACCCCCTCTTCCAGCCCAGCTGCTGCAGGTTCCCAGCTGAGTTTGCTATAACCACAGCAAGGGGGATGGGAAGGGGGGGCCCTGCCCAGGCTCCTGCTGCAGGGGGCTCCTGGGCCTAGATCTGGCCACCCAGGAGAGACAGCCTGCCTGGGCAGAGCAGTGGCCTCCCAGCCCCTTAGTTCCTGTTGCCCAGACTCCAGGCCCAGCCCTGTCAGCCCAGGCCTGCCCATGGCCCTGGGAGATGACTGGGAGGGGACGGTTTCAGTCTCCCATGAAAGCCACAGAAACCAGCACTGAGCACACATGAAAAGGAGGAAGGAAGAGTCAAGAGGCTGACTGGCGGTCACAGGCATGATTGGGCTTGTCTCCCACTTGGGGAGATGGAGACAAAGACAATGTCATCCCCCAGGATGAGTGACTGTGCCTCTGCTGGGCTGCAGCTGAGCTGTACCTCCACACCTGTGAGAATGAGGTCTTTGGCCTCCTAAGTTCAGAGCAAGATCCCCTGCTGGAGTGGGCTGTTCCCATCAATATTCAGGAGTCCTGCATGTTGAGAAGCCTTGAGCAGTGTAAGCTGAGAGGTAGCACATCAATCCCTGTCTGGACTAGATTTTTGGAATCCAGGCTCCCAAGATGAAAGGGCACATTATGAAGCCTGGGCATGAATCTACCATGCCAACAAGACCCACATTGAGCTCGGATAGTTTACAACGCTTGCCTACCTCTGGTCATCACCAGTCCCACTGTAGTCCACTTTCAAGTTTTCAAAGATTCACTATATACATCAGCCTATAAGTCACCAACCACATATACTTTTATTTTCAGGAGCTCCTCATTTCAGGACAATTTGCTCCCTCCTGACACCCTGCAAAGTTTCACCTTTCTACTTGAGACACTAAAGACACCATGAGTGCTGAGGAAGCGATGGTGTTAGTCCCCAGCATGGAGTGAAGCCTGTTTCAGGACAATTTGCTCCCTCCTGACACCCTGCAAAGTTTCACCTTTCTACTTGAGACCCTAAAGACACCATGAGTGCTGAGGAAGCGATGGTGTTAGTCCCCAGCATGGAGTGAAGCCTGGCTGGGGAGGATCGTCAGTGTGTGTTACTAACTCAGTCTCCACTGCCTCTTTGGTCCCATGCCCAGCACCTTTGTGCGGTGGTTTCTCAAGGAGGTAGGAAGGCACTGGAGCGATGCTGCCAGCACTGCCCTTCTCAGAACTGCCATCCTGGAGCCATGGCAACCAGAGCTCACCATCTGCCCAGTGGCCTAGGGAGGGCACAGAGGTCAGTGAACTTCTGCCAGGGCAGGCCGTTCTGGGTGTTGGAAGCCATCCCTGGGGTCCACCAATACCCCGGAGCCAATTCTATGTCCCATCCAGCCTCAGGTCCTGCATTCCTAGCTGTCTGTGGGGTATCTCAACTTCAGTGGTCTCTGGACACTTACAACTTGAGAGCACCAGGCTGGGTCAAGTCACCTGCTTTGTGAAGGCCTCTGTGTCCTGTCTTTATCATGAGAACATTGGACTGGAATAGTCTCTCGGATCTCTTCAACGTAATGCAAGGGGAAAATGGCACATGTGAGCTTTGAAAGCCAAAATGTCCATCTGGCTCTGCTGTGTGACTCCACACAGGTCCCTGAACTTCTTCCTCCTCAGTTTCCCTGCCTGTAAATATGGCTAGATAAAGCCTATTGGCTGCTGGGTATATTACTCCCAGTCCACAGCAATGCGATTAATGGCTAGCATTTATTGTCTGCATCTCAGGAGCCGGGCTCTGCTCTAAGTGCTCGGTATACCCTAACTCATCTCATTCAAAGAGAACTTCCACACAGCACACAGCAAGGCTCAGGGTGCCAATGCGCCTTCCCCGGGCCACACAGCTGGCCAGTACTGTGTCTGAGACTTGAACCCAGCAGCCAGATCTTAACTAGTACACGGAGCTCTCTCTCCAAGAGGAACCTCATAAATGTCAGTTCCCTTTCCTGTTCTTTTCTTCTTTCAGCTCTGCACACTCTTTAATTTGGTGTCCAAAAGTAACATCCACCTATTTTTAACCTTTTCACAACTATTTTCCTCATTCTCCACAGTCACCTGTGACTCCTGCCATTCCTCTCACATTTAGTAGTGCCCCAGTTACGGGGAACAGATTGTGCAAGTGGCAGGAGAGAGAAATGACAGAAGGGGGAGAGGAAAGAACACAGTGGCTGCCTCAGGGCAGGCTGAGCTCCATAAACTGATGGGCCCCAGATACTCTGGGCTTTGAGGACAACGTGAAGGAATTCTTTATGTATGCTAAGAGAAATGGGAAATTCCCGAAGGATTTTAAGCCAAACAGTGACATGATCTAGGCTATCTTTTTAAAATGCAGTTTTCATCCTGCCAGAAACCTTTCTAAAAGCCAGCAGTTCCTTCCTATGTCTCTGAGCCAAAGTTTCTATGCCTCATGCTCATGGCCTGTGTCCAGCCCCTAATTGGGACATGTGTCTAGGTTGGGGGTAAGGTGGGCAGGGAGGAGCTATTTAGTTTGCAAGACCTTCCATCCCAGAGTCCACAAGCCTGAGCATCCATCTTCAGCTGGCTCTTTGCTCCTTATGCACCTGTCCTCCCCTGTCAGATGGCCACTTGCAGTCCTGCTCTCCACTCTCAGGTGGCTTGTCAACTCTTTGCACACATCTCTAAACTTTGTCTCTTTCCAAATAACCTTGTGAAGTACTTCTAACCCTTTCTGATGAACTCAGGCCTCTGTGTTTTCAGAGATCTCTCTATCTATCCATCCCGTGCTGACAGATGTTTCCTGAACACCTATTAGGTGCCATGTGCTGTGCTAGACTCTGCAATAAGGACTCGTAGTCCTGCCTGCAAGTGTTGGGGGCAAGATTAATGATGTAAGCAGGTAACTATTACACCCAGAGAGGAGGATGCACAGTGTGGTGGGAGTTCAAAGAAGGAAGTGACTCTTCTGCCTGGCTGAGAGGAGGTGGATAAAGATTAACACTGTCGTATCATTAGAATCGGGCCTCATGGGCAGGTCTGGACATCCACCCACAGGAGAGAGGATACTCTAGATGCAGGCAATAGCAGGAGCAAAGGCCAGGAGGCAGGGGAAGCACAGCTTTATGCAGAGCCCAGGGACTTGTTTGTGTGAAGAGAGGACACGCTGGTGCAGGATCAGGAGAGATGACCTGAGGGGGCTGGAGACAGAACCCCTCAAGGAACAGCACTTGCTTTGTGCAGAGCTTTCCTTGTGAACCTAAGCTCTTGAGCTCCCACAACGCAGGGTCTAGCCACCACTTGACTTACACACAGGTTCAGCCCCTGGAAAGGTGATCTGAACAGCACAGATGTTCAGAGATGGTAAAAGAATATTACGGACTCTGCCTCATGCCCCTGCAGAAGGAGGAAGAACTTGGGCCAAGGAGAGGTGGATGGGCCTGGGCTGTCCATCCTCTAGCCTTTGTACAGGCCTACCCTGAGATGGTGGAGCCAGGGAGTTATGAGCAGGAGGTGATGTGAGATGGTGGGACCCCAGGGGCTGTGAGCAGGAGGCGTGAGATGATGGGACCCAGGAGTTGTGTGAGATGGTGGGACCCAGTGGATTTGTGAGCAGGAGGTGGCTTAAGGGTTGGGACCCAAGAATTTTGAGTTGAGAGGTTGTTTTGTGGTCATAGGTGGGGTCTGGCATTACCTGGAGCTGCACTTATCTGGCTCTGACTCTGTGCCTACCTGGCACTGGAGTCTGCCCTGAAGAAAAGCTTGAACTGATGGCTGAGTGCTGATAAGGTGGGGTGTGGCGGACTTTTTTCACCTGACTTCCAGCACAATCAAACCTGCATCCAGGGCTCTGAGTCACCCAGGGAGGCACCCCTTCCACCTTGTGTCTTTTGACCTCTCCCTCATGTGCCTTAAAAACAGCAGGAGCCAAAAAATATAGCCACCAGGGAGCTGGGAGAAGTCAGCAAGGATGCTAGAAAGAGTAACACTTTCTCTGTAAAATTTGGGGTATGCGCTCTTTTCCCCCCGAGACAGTCTGCTCACTCCAAACAGGGTGGCACGAGTCATGTGAAACCACCTGTTTCTGCTGGTTGCAAACACCTCAACTCCTTTTCACTTCTGGAAATTGGGACAAGTTATCAAATGACTTTATGAGGCATTTATTTGTTGCACATCTCTATTTGCCCAGGGGTGTTCCTGATGCTTTAGAGTTTACAAAAGAATCATGGCACCAATCTACTGTCCATGCACTGACCCCAGCTGCACCCTCAGGGTCCAGATGCTTTGGACCAGGCAGCAGCAGCCTCCTGGGGCTACTGTTTTTTCTCACTTTTCTGCAAATTCCCACTGTCAGCCAGAGTTTTGCTCAAGCTGTCCTCCACCTGCCATTCCCTTCCACCATCATTTGCTTATTAAATTCCTATGTATCCCCCTTTCTAAGGATTCCTACTCACCCTTTTAAGGCCTAGCTCTAAGTTAACAGTCACCAGGAAGCTGTAACCCTTTCCGCCAGTCAGACCTCCTGCTCCCTCCCCTCCTTGCTCTCATGATAGATTTCTGCGTCCCTCTTAAAGCTCCACCTGGTTTCTCTAGCAAATGCTCTTTCACACACAGAGGACTTGTCAGTGCTGTGAAGGGAGAGACCAATATGTCAGGTACAAGAGACTGGGGTCTGGTCCAGGCCGAACCTGGAAATGCATGAGTGACCTTGAACCCTGTGTCTGCCTCATCAGCCTCAGTTTTCCCATCTGCAGAATGAGGGACTTGTTCAGAGAAGGGTTCCCACTCCTGACTCTGCCTAACCTTGTCTCCATGGGCACTTGTTCAAAATACAGATTGCTGGGTCCCCTCCTGGGCTTACTATAAAAGACTCTCAGAGGGTGGGGTCTAGAATAGACATTTTTAAAAATCTTCCCAGGCTCCTTGTACATAACCTGCCTGGTGCTCGCTCCAAGAGCAGGGTTGGAACCCCTGCCTTACAAGGTTTCTAAAATCCTACAACCTGTAGTTCTTTGTCCCCCCCCCCCCCCTTAATTTGGTGCTCCCTGGAATAACTACATCAAAAGCATCACCAGAAATGCAAGTCTGGTGCTTGAATGGGAAAACCTTGGGTCATGACTCTGGTTTCATGTCTCCCAAGGGGCTACTATGTTTTGTGGAAATTTGGGATGGTTGGAAACACATAAGTACCACCAACCTATCTATATGGGTCAACTTGGACTGACCTAACAAAATACCACAGACCGGTGGCTGAAACAACAGAAGTTTATTCCTCACAGTTACGAAGGCTGAGAACCAAGGTGCTGGATGATTTCGTAGCTGGAGAGGGCTCTCTTCCTGGCTTGCAGACGGCAGTCTTCTCACTGTGTCCTCACATGGGGGAGAGAAAAAGACAGCTCCAGTAGCTCTTCTTCATATAAGGACACTGGCCCTATCCGATTAGGGCCCCATGTTTATGACCTCATTTAACCTTTATCACCTCCTCACAGGTCCTATCTCCAAATACATCACATTGGGGGCTAGGGTTTCATTATATGAATTTTGGGGCAACATAAACATTCAGTTCATAGCACCATCTATGCCTAATGCTTCAGAGAAAGCCAAGCTGACCTAACAAGGTAAATTGGTGTCAAAATATTCCGTTACCTACTTTTCCCAGTAAGTTCTTATGAAATGGCTGCCGCTCCCTCTGTTGCGTGGGTAACTGAGCACTCACAACTCGGGAAGACCCTGGTTGCTCCCTCCCCCATGGTGGTTCCATGCAGCATCCAGTGTGCCCTCCTAGGATGCCTCTGGATAAGTGTCAGTGTGATTCTGGCTGTCTGAAAGCCCCTTGTCTCTGCTTCAACCAGGATTTCCAACTTTTCTGACAATTCTATGCACACCCCTTTCCTCTTAATGAAAATGTCTTTTCTACCTAAGTCAGCTAGAGTGAGTTTCTACTGCTTGTAACTCAGAACCTTGATTGATGCATAGATCACGTAGGGAATGATTGAAGGAGTTGCAATTACTTGGTTTCAAGTAGAGAAGTCCCAGGGTGTTGCTATTAAACTGCAGATATCCAAAGGGCTGTCGTATCACTTCAGAAGGCAATACTCGCCCAATGAGAAAAGCTCTGAGGAGAAATAGTTCAACTCAACACAAGGCAGAACCTTCAGCGATAGTCCTCTTGGTTTCAAGTAGAGAAGTCCCAGGGTGTTGCTATTAAACTGCAGATATCCAAAGGGCTGTAGTGTCACTTCAGAAGGCAATACTCGCCCAATGAGAAAAGCTCTGAGGAGAAATAGTTCAACTCAACACAAGGCAGAACCTTCAGCGATAGTCCTAAGGAACATGATGCCTAGGGGCCAGGTGAGCTTGCTCCCGTCACTATTGGAGGTCAGTGGAGGCTGGATCCTTTCGTCGAGGATGCTGTATAGGAAGGATCCATTCTTTTGATAAAGGTCCCTCTGCTTTTAAGATGTATCTTTGCTTTTAATGCATTTCAGTACAATTCAGGTGCCATTTTAGTAACTAATTTCTCTCAGGAGTAAAAGAAAGGGGAGGGAAAGAAAGGAAGGAAACCATCTAATCTTTTGCTTATTAATTTTTATTATTTTACTTTTTATGATTATAAGAAGAAAAAGTAAGTCATTTGCAATGAAGAAAAATTGGTTACTATAGAAAAGTGTGGAGTAGAAGATAAATATCACCTATAACCCAGTACATATTTTGGGGTATTTATATCCAGTGTTTTTATATCAATATATACATAATTGTTTGGTAACAGCTTTATTGAAATATAATTCGCATATCACATAATTCACCAATTTACATTGTACAATTCAGTGGTTTTTGTAACATTCACAGAGTCGTGCAACCATCACCACAATCAAATTTACAACATTTTTCTCATTTCCAAAAAGAAACTCTGTGCCCTTTAGCTGTTACCCGTTGTTTCCCCATCTCCCCTGCTTGCAGCCCTAGGCAACCACTAATCTATTTTCTGCCTCTATTGATTTGTCTGTTCTGGACATTTCATATAAATGGAATCACATAGTATATGATCTTTGGTGACCAGCTTCTTTCACTTAGCATAATATTTACAAGGTTGATCCATGCTGTGACATGTGTCAGTACATTATTTTTATTGCTAAGTAATATTCCAGTGTATGAGTATACCACATCTTTTTTACCTGTTCATCAGTGGATAGACAATTGGGTTGTTTCCACTTTTTGGCTATTATGAATAATGCTGCTATGAACATTTGTGTACAAGTTTTTGTATGGGTGGATTCATTTCTCTTGAGTAAATACCTCAAAATAGAATAGAATAAAGTCATATGGTAACTCTATGTTTAACCTTTTGAGGAATTGCCAGATTGTCTTCCAAAGCAGCTGCACCATTTTACATTCCTACCAGTAGTGTATGGGAATTTTGGTTTCTCCACATCATCACCAATACCTTTTATTATCTGTCTTTTTTATTATAGCCATCTTGGTGGGTATAAAGTGGCATCTCATTGTGGTTTCTATTTGCATTTCTCTGATGGCTAATTACTCATTTTTACATGTGTTTATTGACCACTGTATATAACTTTTGTATAAATATCTCTTCAGACTCTTTGCCAATGTTCAAATTGTATTTGCCTTTTTATTATTGATTTGTAAGAGTTCTTTATATATTCTAGATATAAATCCCTTATCAGATCTAAAATTTGCAAAAATTTCCCCCCATTCTTTTGATTGTCTTTTCACTTTTTCAATGGTGACCTTTGAAACACAAAATATTTTTAATGTCAATGAAGTCCAACTTAATCTACTGTTTCTTTTATTGCTGATGCTTTGGGTGTCATATCTAAGAAACCATTGCCTAATCCTATGTTTTTGTCTGAGAGTTTTATAATTTTAGTTTAACATTCAAGTCTTTGATCCATTCCAAGTTAATTTTTGCATATAACATGAGGAATAAGAAGATTCATTTTATGTCTCTCTCCTAGCTTCTGTAATTATTGGTTTTCCTTGGCTTGTAAATATATCATACCAGTCTTTGCCTCTGTCTTCACATGGCTTTCTGCTCTGAGTGTCTCTGTGTCTTCTCTTTTTCTGTCTCTTATACGTATTTGGGGTCCACCTTAAATTCATGATAATCTCATCTCAAGATCCTTAACTTAATTACATCTACAAAGACCCCATTTCCAAATAAAGTCATATCCACAGGTACCAGGGGTTAGTAGTTAGACATATTTTGGGTGGGCCACTATACGCCCATCCTGTGGACACCCATTATCACACGGTCACTAACCCACTCACTCATCTGCTTACTCCTTCAACAGTTGCTCCAAGGATCATAGGAGGAGCCAGGGATATATTAATAAACTGGACAAGGTCCATGCCCTCCCTGGAGAATATTGCTGTCTAGTAAGGCATTGGGACACTAATCACAGCAGCACAAGGAAGGGGAAGATAAGAGCCATAAGTTCTGGAGGCTGAAGGAATAATGAAAACAGCCCAGAAGAGGGAAGGACTTTTGAAGCAGAGGCTAACATTTCCAGCTAAACCAGGGGGCTGGAAAACAGAGGCAGATCGGGGTTTGCTGCAACTGAGCTTGGCAGGAGTGCAGGGAATGTGGGTGACAGGAGAAAGAGACAAAGCTAGAGAAGCAGTCACCCAGAGAACTCAGGCTCCAACCATCGTTGCTCATTTTAGGGTATGTGAGGGCCAGCAGGGTATTGGAGTTATAGGCAGGACTCAATATTCATACCTTCAGCAGCCTTAACACTGGCCAGTGGTCTGTCACTCCAGGTAGGGATCACCTTGTGCTGATCCTGCACTAGAAGATGTGAGCTGGCCATGAACTCTATATACCTTCACAGGAGTGGCCTCTGTGTAAACTCCTGATGGAGTTTGGATGTGTTGTCCCCTCCAAAACTCATGTGGAAATTTGATCTCCAATGTGGCAGTGTTGGAAACTGATTGAGTCATGGGGGCGGATCCCTCATGAATGGATTAATACTCTCCCTGGGGGTGGGGTGGGTAAGGAGTGAGTTCTCACTCTATTAGTTCCCATGAGAGCTCGTTGTTTAAAAGACTCTGGCACCTCCTCTCTCTCTCTCTTGCTTCCTCTCACCGTGTGATCTGCTTATACCCGCCGGCTGTCTGCCACTTTCCACCATGAGTGGAAGCAGCCTGAGGCCCACGCTAGATGCAGCTGTCTCAGAATCGTAAGCCAAATAAACCTCTTTTCCTTATAAATTACCCAGTCTCAGGTAGTTCTGTTATAGCAACACAAATTGGACTAAAACAACGCCTCAGAACTAGTCTAGCTCCTCCTCAAACCAAGCTCAAGCTGGAGCCAGTTCTGAACATCTTACTTCCTCACTCAACAGGAAAATCCCTCCATGGCAAACCAATTCCCAAGCTTCATTTCTTTCATGCCAACTTTGCTACAAAATCCTGTCACAACAGACAGAATTGAGCTGCTCCCTGGAGCTCAACAAATGCAGTCGGTGTGCGCTGTCTCACGTTTACAAGTAGCAGTGGTGGCAGTAGTTGTCAGGGAGTACTGTTACTCCAGAACCCTGTTGCCAGGGTCCTGTTGAGGGGTTCAAGAAGGTGGCATGTGCAGAAAAGGATCACAATGGCTGGGCCTTGCGGCCCTTGAGATTCTGAGCAAAAGAGGTGTCACACCGTCCAGTGGCCTCTCTTCTCTGGACAGCAAAGGCCGGGGCAAAGAGGAAAACAGATTAGCATCGTAAAAGCTCCCTGGCTCTTAAGCCAAGGAACAGCAAGTCCCATACAAATTTACACAAGGTCATTCGAAGGGAAACATATCACAGAAGCGTAACAATAAACAGAGCCGTGTTGGGCCAGCTACGCCACTTCTGCCACGGAAGAACAGGCTCCGGAGCTGATCTCCTGGGAGGAGCCCCTCTGGTGGAACATTTATACACACAGGAAGAGCACGCACTGATGGGGCCTTCCTCCCTGCAGCACTATCTGGGTGAAAAGGAGGTCGACATGTGGGAATTGGAAGCATGAGGTCACAACTTGGAATATGCAGGGACTTCCCTCTCCTAAGCCACAGTTTTCCCAGGTTCATAATGAACAGCACAATGTCCTCTGCCCACTCACCCCCTCCTCTCCTTGTGCTGTCTCTTATCTCTCCCAGTTCAGGCTGGGGCCCTCACTGAGCAAGAAAGTCCTCCTGAAATGGGGAGAGAGAGGCCTGCTCCCCAGCCCCATTCCCCTGACCCCTGCTCCCTGCACCAAGTCACAACAGGAGGGCTTTAAACCAGCATTAGATCCAGGGTAAGCCCCACATGCCCAAAACAGCTTGTGCCCTGCCTCTGGGAGAATGAGAGCCAGAGGACTTGCCCTTCAGTTCCAGCTCTGCCACTAACATACTCAGTGTCTTAAGGCATGACTTTTAGTATCACTGGGCATCAGTTTTCTCTCTGAAAAATAATTCAGGATCATATGATTTTTGAGAGTTGCAAAGATCCTTAGAGATGTAGTCCAGGAGTTGGCAAACTAGTCTGCTTGCCAATCCTGTTCACTGCTTGTTTTTGTAAATAAAGTTTTATTGGAACACAACCACACCCACTTATTTACATAGTGTCTATTGCTGCTTTCATGCTACAATGGCACAGTTGGGTGGTTGAGGCAGACAGTAACCATGTGCTCCACAAGCCTGAAATATTTAATATTTTGCCCTTTACATAAAAAGTTTGCCAACCACTGCTCTAGGTCAACATCATCATCTGAACAACAGGGAAACTAAGGCACAGACAGGATAAGCAATTTGCCAAAGCTCATAGAGCAAATCAGGGCAGAGGCAGAGATAACCCAGCTCTCCTGATTTATGTTGGCCAAAAGTTGTCACCTGGCCTAGAGCTGTCTGTTTGATTCTAAACATTGGGAGGGAGCTGTGCTGAAAGAAGTTCATGGAGTTGGGGCAGAGCCCAGAGGCTTCTCTGGTAGGGACAGTCCTCTTAGTCCAGTGTGGGTCATCATGGGCTGCAGCGCCTCCGGGCTGCTGAGACTGAGAGAGGAGCCGGGTGGCTCTCTTGCAGGGCAGCGGTGCTTCAGGTCAGAATCAGATGAGAGCTGGCCTCGGAGGACATTTTAACTACAGGTCATGGATCTTGGTAAACTTTAGCTGGCTTTTGAACCACAGGGAGACATTTTTCTCTTGCCTCTTTACTCACTGGCTATTTCCTCCTTCTAGCATTTATTAATCCAGCTGGTTAACCATTGAACCCAACTGCAGCCTCCTCTTGTTTCAAATCCTACTCTCCCTGTTGGCTTCAGAAAAGAGCTCCCACTAAACAAACCTACTTTTCTTCTCTTTCTTTTCACAGCCAGAGTCAAGTGATAAAGGAGGTGGGGTCCGGGGTGCTATGTTTGCTATAAAAGACACACCCCAAAGCTTGGGCCCTGGGAGGGGAGGGGGCCTTCCACTATGAGCCAGCCATGCTCAGAAAGACACCCATCAGCTGTAACACACACAAGGCAAAAGCAACTGAGATAATCAGTGTGAGGGCACAAATTAGGGAAGAGATTTACAAAAGCATTCATTTACCTGATTTCTCCATCACTGCACAAAGTATCCTATTTCCTGCTTCTAAATGCAATAGCTGTTTTGCTTTAATTCTCCCAGCTTAAGGGGAATGGTTTAGGGAAGGAGAACCATGAAAATGGAGGAGGAAGAGAGACAGTGGCTGTGGGAAGAGAGACGAGAGAGGGGCTGCGGCAATGGAAGGGAAAAGCCTTCTGAAGAGAAGGGCCTCAGAGCCTGGCTCCTTTGAATTCTTAGAATCCACTAGAATGTGAGCCCCAAGTGACAATGTGAGGTGTTATTTGTTCACAGCTATATCTCTAGCCCCTAGAATAGCATCCGAAGTAAAGTAGGTGCTCAAATATTTGTTAAATGAGTGATGCATGAATGCAAAATTAGTGGTCCGGTCACGGGCCTCCGTCTTTCAGTGGGTGATGGAGGCTCCTCAGTGGTTACTGGTTGCTCTTTGTCCAAAGCTATTCAGAAGCTCCTCCCCAATTGGGACAGAAGCCACCATGGCAAAATTCATGAAAAGCAAGAAGGACTCTCTTCCGAACCATCAAGACAGCTCCTGAGGAACCTTATCCCCAAGGGCAGTCCTTCCACCAAACTCCCAAGAACATCCAGACAGTGCCCAACACAGCCCTTTCATTGTGAGTTTCTACCTCTCATTTTAAGGGGCTGTATTTAAACTATTGACATTTATACTTTACTCTAATAATCCCTACTAATTAGTGAGGACTATTTTGTGTCAGGCATTTTACATATATTTTCTCATTTAGTCCCCACAATAACTTGATAGGAAGGTATTATCACCCCCATTTTATGAGGAAATGAGAGGTTAATGAATTTGCCCAAGGTCACACATCAGTATGGATCTGTCCCAAGCTTGTCTGATCCCAGAGACCGGGTTCTTGCCACCGACCACATATTCTGCCTCTAACTAGCTCTGTGACCTTGGGCAAGTCACTTCTCTCTGGGCTTCATACTCACTCAGTTTGGAGAGACTTTGGGATACCCTGCTAAGTCCCGGCCTGCCTCTTTTTATAAAGTAAAGAGGAGCTCGGTTTTTCGGGTGGCATGCAGACACAGGCCTCCCCCTGTTCTGTGAACACTCGTCTTCAGGCAACCTCTCGGCACCTGCAAATGTGTCACCTCCTGAAGCCGTGTTGGTGGGGGTAGAAGATGGAAGGGAGGCAGCTTCAGAAGGGAAGGGGAAGGACCCTGGGGAGCCAGCAGTGCTCATGGAGGGGCCTAGGGTCTTAATTTGTTTGTTGCCCAACTGAAGAGAGAGAGGAAGTTCAGATTCTTAGCACTAAAAGGAACTCTAGCAATAATTAAATAACATGGTTTTCAAGCTTTCTAGTTGCAGAATGCAGTGTGTGTAACAGAGAAGAGTCTATCATTGTAGTTAAGTCCAGCATACCGAGCTGACAGCTCTCTTCTCCTTTCTCCCCAACCTGCCCTGCTAACAGGTGGTCTCCAGGGGCCTCCACAGAGCACAGTTGGAAATTATTTTCATCGAACCAGAAGCCTCCAATTTTTCACCCAGAGTCCTATAAAGCGAGCCATTTACCAAGCTTGACCGCCTGGCAGTGGCAGTGCTGGTGCTCACATTCAGGGTAAAGCCACTGCCTTGATAAGTCCATGAGGCGGTTAGGAAAAGGGTCAGAGGTTTATACTGGCCCAGGTAGGACAGTATAAACCTGAGAGAAAGGCATTAGTGATGTCCCTGCTCTGCCCTGCTCTGGGCTTTGAAAGCTCCAAGTCCATTCTCTCACCATGGCTTCCTACTCTCCCCACGTCTCACCCTTTTACCTCTATCGCACCTGCTATGAAACCTCGTCCAGCTCTCCAGATGCTTGGTTTCTCCATTTTCTCTAAGTCTATAGCTTTCTCCTAGTTCATTTCTTTTCCCACCCACCCTAAACCATGGGACCCATCACTCTAAACAATCTCTAACCAATGCCCCCAACTCCATCCCTCTCAGACAGTGGTGCTCTATGTGCTGCTGCCTCAAGCCCTGACCTTCCTCCTAAGTTTTTAAACCATAACCAGATGCTGGGCAGGACTGGCCAATGGGTGAAAACAGCAGCCTGGCATTTTGCACATTCTTCCCTAAAGAGGGAAGCCAATAATCAGGCTTAACATGTGTTTCTCAAACTGAAGAACTCTTAAACCATTACAAAGCCTGAGCTGCACCACAGACCAGTAAAATCAGAGTCCATGGGGGTGGAGACTAAGCACTGATTTTTTTAAATAAATTTAAAATTTTTAATTATAATATACATCAGAAAATTGCATAAAAACCTTGGCAAATTTTCATAGTGATTATTCACATGTAACTATGACCTAGGTCAAGAAAAAAATCACTGCCAGCTGCCCAAAGCCCCCGTGTTCCTTTAGTCCCTCTTCTCCCTCTTCCCCAGGTGCATAACACTCTCCCAGTTTCTAACACCATATATTTGTTTTGCTTGTTTTTAATATTTATAGATATGGAATCATAGAGTATGTAATCTTTGTATCTGACTTCTTTGATTCAATATTTCACTTTTAAGATTCATCCATGTTGTTTTGGGCAGCTGTTTTTCATTCATTTTTATTGCCATATAGTATTACATTGTCTGACTGCTATGGTCTGAATGTTTGTGTCCCCCCCAAATTCATATGTTGAAACCTAATCTTCAATGCAATAGTACTAAGAGGAGGGATCTTTGAGCTGTGATTAGGTTATGAGGGCTCTGCCCTTGTGAATGGAATTAGTGCCCTTATAAAAGAGGCTTGAGGGAGCATTTTTTTGTCCCTTCTGCCACATAAGGACACAGCAAGAAGATGCCATCTATGAGGAACAGGCCCTCATCAGACATGAATCTGCAGGAGCCTTGATCTTGGACCTCTCAGCCTCCAGAACTGTGAATAATAAATTCAGTTGTTTATAAATTACCCAGTTATTTTGTTAGAGCAGTCTGAACAGACTAAGACACTGACTATACACACACACACAGTACATAAGTGTTCTACTGTTAATAAACATGTGGATTTTGTACAGTCTGTCGCTCTTAATAGTGCAGTTTTGAACATTCTTGTACATGTTTTTTGACATACATGTATGCGTTTCTGTTGAGTATATACCTGGGAGTGAAATTGCTGAGATATGCATATGTTCAGCTTTAGTGATAATGACAGATGGTTTCTAAAGTAGTTATGCCATACTGTCATTTTGCGAAAGCTCCACAGGTCATTCTAATAGGTGGCAAGGTCAAGGACCCTCCCCAAGGCATACTAAGGGGTGGCAAAACCGACCCTACTGCCAATTGTTACTTTGAAACCCCTCCCACTGTTATCAAAAGACTGGGAAGAGGAAGAGGGGAGAACATCATTGGCCTTGTTCCAGGGGAGGGGTGTGTCCTTCCCTGCCCTGTGGGGAAGAGGGCTGCAGGGCTTTCTGTCTTTGCACATGGTTCTTTCTCTTGAATGCCCCTCCCTCACTGATCTACAGGTGAGTTCCCAGGCATTTTCAAAATGCATTTCAATATCATCCTTTCTACTCTATAGGCAGAGCTACCTGACCCCTGGCAGGAGCCCAGTCCACTGTGGCGATAATCACTCCTATGTACCGATCCCATGGGGTCACAGCTTTACATGTGCACCCTGACTTAGATTCTGGCTCCCTAAGCATGGGCAGGTCCCTGTCCCTCTTTCCTTTTATTCTTCAAACCTATATAAAAGGTGCCCAATAAGTGCTCATTGTGATAGAGAGTCTATAATGTGACTAAAATATAAATTAAAAAATGCTTAACACTATCAGCTGTGAAGAAAGAATGGAGCTTTGTTCTGATTATCTGTTGCATGAGACCATCCCAAATGTAGTTGCTTTCCGCACAATGCATTGTCATCCCTCACCATCCTGTGGGTTGAATGGGTCCAGCTGCTATGTGGTTCCTGCCTGGAGTCTGATTACAATCAGAGGCCAGGACAAGGATCATCTGAAGACTCGAATGGGCTGGGCATCCCAGGTGGCCTCTTCCTCCACACACCCAGTGCCACAGTTGGGATGGCTGAAAGAACTGGGGTCTGGCTGGGTGACTCTCTCCATGTGGCTAGTATAGGAGTCCGCACAGCGAGACAATCTCAGGGTAGCCAGGCTTCTTACATGGCAGCAGCTTTCCTCAAACGAGCGTTCCCAGAGACCCAGGCCATAGCTGCAAGGCCTACTATAACCTACCACAGGCATCATACAGCAGAGGTTCAAAAGCAAGTCACAGAGCGGAGCAGAGTCACAAGGAGGGGACCTCACAAGGACATGGACACAATCCTCATCTGAAACTTTAACAGGGAAAGTCATGTGAAACTCAGCTACCTTAAGTATCTCAGGGAATAACTCAGGGCAAAACTAAATACTTAATGTAAAATCCATATATTTAAATAAAATATTTCACCTTTAAAAACTTTTCAACAGGGCTTCAGGCCTCAGCTGTGTATCACTATCACGTTATCAGGGTAAACCTGCAATACTTCATGGCAAGCTAATGTTTATGAGTCTTTCTGGAAAGCAAGACACTTAGAGTTTTTGAGAATGGCCCAAATTGCCTGGGGAAACGTATAGGAAACATTGCTTGTTGGTGGGTCAGCACTTACAGCATTTGGTACAGAGTCTTAAGCGGGTTTTGCTTCAGACCCCCCTGTTTAACATTTGGACAGCTAGAGGGACTGAATGAGAGGTCCTGGGATTTAAAGAGGAACCAGGAGAACAACAATTTACATGTAAGAATGTTCAACACATTTTATAACAACAAACAATTAGGAAAAGATCCTGGTGTCCAATAATAGAAGACTTATTATGAGTTCCGATGTAACCATATGATGAAAAATTATGCAAGCATTAAATACTTCTTAATGTACTTTAATGACAAAATGTATATCAAATGTTAGGTGAAAAAAGAATCAATGTAGGGCCGGCCTGGTGGCGCACTGGAGAGTGCGCCGCTTGGGAGCGTGGCGGTGCTGCCACTGAGGGTTCGGATCCCATGTGGAGACAGGTTCCCGCTCACTGGCTGAGCACGGTGCGGGCGCAACACCGAGGGTTGCGATCCCGTTACCAGTCAGTAAAAAAAAAAAAAAAAAAAAAAAAGAATGTACAAAACTTTGCATAAAATATTATTCCGATTATGTTTAAATAAATACATGCAGGGCCGGCCCGGTGGCGCACTGGATAGTGCGCCGCTTGGGAAGCGCGGCGGCGCTCCCACCCGAGGGTTCGGATCCCACATACAGACCGGTTCCCGCTCACTGGCTGAGCGAGGCGCGGGAGCAACACCGAGGGTTGCGATCCCATTGCCGGTCCCCGGTCCGGTACGGGGGCAACACTGAGGGTTGCGATCCGTTGCCGGACACGGAAAAAGACAAAAGACAAAAAAAATAATAAAATAAATAAATAAATAAATACATGCATAGAAAAAAGGCTAGATTATATATAATAATTTCAACAGTAGATATATCCACATAGCAGAATCATGAAAATGTTTGTTTTCTTTTTTGTGCTTTTTGTATTTTACAAGTTTCACACAGTAAGTATATATAATTTTTATAAACAGAAAATAAAATTAGGAGTGAGATGAAACTCCACTGTGAAGTTGGGGCTGCATGAGGGCCCAAAGGCCCCCCAAAAATCTTTTATCCTGAGATCAATATAATTACCCCTAGTAGATGTGAGGCTTTATCATCTACTACCTGAGACCAATATTGTGTGGTCTCATGTAGCTTTTTAACTTCTCCAGACTTTGGAGGGTTGGGCTATTGTATTAAAGATTGTATTATAGGTTAAGTCTGTAGAACTTCAGAATTTACCAGCACTTTCCCTTATCCTATTCTATCCTCACAATAGCCTGATGATGGCAGAAGCAAGGTGAGTTGCCATTGGACCCATGAGAAAACAGGGGCTCAGAAAGGTAAGGTGAAGGCAGGTCTTCAGGCTTTATGCTTGAGGACCTATCTACTAATCAGGGTTCCTTTTCTATAGCAACTGTAAACTCCCAACCTGTTGTAAAACTCCAGCCAAAGTTACTGCCTGCAAGACCCCATAAATTATGACTAATCTCTCTGCTTC
The DNA here is from genome assembly GCF_000696425.1 of Galeopterus variegatus. NCBI lineage: Eukaryota > Metazoa > Chordata > Mammalia > Dermoptera > Cynocephalidae > Galeopterus > Galeopterus variegatus. The sequence goes on along the minus strand of NW_007730758.1, from coordinate 84,091 downwards.
ATTTCTGTATTTCATGGATTTTAAAGGCAGTTCCAATGTCTCCTCTGAGTCATCTTCAGTTCTGCCTGCTCCTCCGCAAATGACATTGTTTGGGGGCCACACACCATTTTAGAATTTTAGAGTCAGAACTGGAAAAGATCTTTAAAGGTCATCTGTCCTAAGAAGCTCCTGTCGGCCTTTAACAGAAACCCTCTCATCTGAAAAAGTCCCTCAACAATGCTCCCAAGGGGCTGCCTGAGGCCAGAGCCAGGGTGATAAAGTGCCCTTTCCCCCACTGAGATGCTGGACATATATATGCAGGGTTACCTGAATTCAAAGAGGGAATGTTCATGCTGCAAAGTGCGAGGCAGAGTGACTCAGGCCTTTCAACAGGGGCACTGCACACAATGGACACAGTGGAAAGATCTGAAAGTTCCAAAGGGAAAGAAAACCAGAAAGGCCAAGACAACTCACACACAGAGAAAGCCAGCTTAGAACAAGCCCCAAGGACCAGGAAGAAACCCATGGAAAAAAATTGCTCTCCTGAGCAGGCTCTATTGTGTATGCTCTGAGTCAAAAGAGCTTCACTCTGCAAAGGGGCTCTCCCACCTGCTGAGATTCTCCAGAGGAGCCCTTTTTCTTCTGTCTGGGTTCAGCAAACTTCCTGCTTCCTCTACTCCCAAGGAGCGAGCCCCTTTCTGTACTGGTCAGCGAGGGTGACAGGGCTTGGCAGCCATGGTGGCAGCCTGCCGGGCCACTGGCACAAAGTGGCCTAGTAAATACCTCAGCTTTGATAATTTCTTGCTTCACCGGTTTCTTGGGATTCTTTCTATCTGCATTAAGAAAAAGAAGTCAGACCTCCCTCGGCCCACAAAGTCAGATGCTTTTGTTTTGTGTAGGACTTAAAGAAATGGACACCTATTTCTAATACTAACTCATTGAGTAATAAATTTTAACAAAAGACAAGCAGCATTTTTAAAAGTTTCCCCTCTCCAAACCTCTATGAAAGCTTTGTTAATACAGACATTTAAAACAATACTAACTCATTGAGTAATAAATTTTAACAAAAGACAAGCAGAATTTTTAAAAGTTTCCCCTCTCCAAACCTCTATGAAAGCTTTGTTAATACAGACATTTAAAAAGCAAACCTTTATTCAGTTTGAAATGGAAACACTTTATGTTGGAATCCAAAATGACCTATACACATGAAAAACTGTTAAGCATAAAACATCCTACAATTGTTTTCATCTCCAAATAAAATTCTTTTGTGTTAGTAAATATTTCTTCATTTGTGTCCAATTTTAGGGAGCTTGCAAAGAGATCCTCTGAGGTCATATATCTGTTCCTAGGATTCCACGAAATAATTTTAAGTTAAGAAAAGGAATTCTTGTTAGATTTGTGTAACAAAGAACTGTAAACCTCAGACCTCAGAAGTTATTGCACCCAACTTGGCCATCCCACCCCATCTGATGTCGGAACACCTCTAAAGTGGTCCTGAATCAACCATGTGTCAAGTTAGTGCACGCTAGGAGCCTGGATGACAGTCTCATTTCACTATCACAACAGCTCTATGTGAGATGTGTAACGTCCATTTTCAAATCATGGAACCAAGTTAAGAGAGGTCAAGAAATTTGTCCAGGATCACAGAACTAGTTAATAGGACAGAGGGAGAGAAAGACTCCTATATCTGGAACTTTATTCATAACAGGCCTTCTCCTTTATGTGGTCATCTGGTCACTGCTCAGACCTTCCCCTGATCAGAAATCACCTCCCCGAGAACCCATTCCAGTTATAGGCCATTTTTGTTGTTTTACAGTTTTTCCTTGCAGTGGGCCTCCTTGTAACATCCAACTGTAAGTCCAGCTCTATGTGTGATCCTACCCGTCAGGCAGGAACCAGCCCCAGAGGGCTTTCTAGGAGGCGCAAGCTGATGACCACTTTCTCTGAAGTGTTGTTTCCAAGGTCTGGGTTAGAAGAAATTGAGCTTGGCATACAAGGAAGTACCATTTTAGGGCCAAGCCCACAGCTTCTGTGGTACCAAGGGTAAGGAACGCTGCATTTCAGGAAATATTAGGGGCTGATTACTATAGGAGGGGGAGGCAGACAGCGGACTACAACCCCCACACCACAGGCTCAGTTCATGGGAAGACAGCTCAGGAAGGAGATATGTGCTCTGATAAGGTACAGGCTCAAGATGCCACCCTGCATTTATTGGCAAGCCATTTCCTGGTTCGTGGATGGCAGTGACCTGGTAATACAGGCCACAGAGGTCATGCTTCCAGACATGCTGCCAGTAGGTCTTTCCAAGTTCCCCAGCTTGTTATACCCTCTCCTTCTGCCGCCCTTTGTGTATAGCTCTTTACCATGTTGTCTCATCATGAGCTGTTTGCATTTACTAATAAATAACATAGGCTCCCTTCTGTAGGCTGTGACCTTGTAGTGCAGGGGTTGGCAAACTGTAGCTCACAGGCAAAATCTATCTAACTACCTGTTTTTGTAAATACAGTTTTATTGGAAGACAGCCACATCCGTTCGTTTTTGTATTGTCTATGGCTGCTTTCTCTACAACTGCAGAGTTGAATAGTTGTAATAGAGACTGTACGGACCATAAAGTCTAAACTATTTACTACCCGTCTCTTTACAGAAAAAGTTTGCCAGCCCCTGTTCTTGAGAGCAAGGACAAAGTTTTGTTCATCTTGTATTTCCACTGGGGTCTTGTATCCCCAATGTTGTAGCCACGGTATCTTTATCTGTAAATCAGCAATAATATCTTTGTCATAGAAGTATGGTAAAATATAAAGGAGACAAATTTGGGGACAAAATATGTAAAATGCCTAACACATTGCCTAGGCTAGGACAGATACTCAATAAATATTTAGTGAATGAGTGAATAAAATAGAAGGTTAATCCACTCAAAATGAAATGATGCCTGTGAAAGCATTTTGCAAACCATAAAATGCTCTGTGATAACATGGTGGGTTATTATCATCATTGTCAATTATAGAAATGTTCTGGAGCAAAGCCTGCCCTCCCCTCTGACTTTCCTGATTCTGATTTTATGAGTAAAATCCTACACACAGTCTTTAACCTGATTCAAATTTCAATTACATGGCTCCTCTCCATTCCTTTCTCTTGACATCTCCCTCTAGGTTCTCATCCTTAGGTTTAATCTTGAGCTCCTTAACAAAAGCTACCAAATACTGACTGCGCTGGTGATTTTGTATTGGGTCAGCCTAGCCAAGCTCAAACATTTCCCAGATTTTCCCTTCTTTGAATGACGCTTGTTATGGTTGGCCACAAGAAAAATTGGCATGAGATTTGGAAAGCAGAGCAATCATCACATTTGCAGATTGGTACAGGGCCCCGGGTGCCACCACAGCTCACACACGCACACTGTCACTGATCTACTCACTCGCCTCATTGGCATGGGGCAGCAGCCAGTTCTGCAGCTCCCCCAGCTCCTGCTGAGTCCTGGGTCAGAAGTGTGTGCAGCTCCATAGTGAAGGGCGCACTCTTCTTCTATAGGGTTAGGTGTGGTGAAAGACAGGTGCACGTTCCCGGTTGTCCTTGCTCTCTCCAGCTTTGAGTCCAGCCCATCTCCCTGCTTGTCCATCCTGCAGCAACTTCAGAACCATCACAAGACACCAAGGCCACAGCTTCCCCAGACTTTTTCACTAGCTGCCCTTTGCAGTCGCTGCATAGTAAGATTTCTCTTAAAGGCCTTCGCTTCCACAGCTTCTCTAATAATTGTGTGAAGTCTTCATTCCTATAAAAAAAATTTTATTTTATTTCACTGAGAGTGGCTTTGCTTCCCTGATCAAACCACGAGGAAGGAAACCTAAAATATGAATTTTCTGAATTGGTTCTGGAATTCTTTCTCTGATTTGATTATATTTAAAGGCATTATAACCCTGATGCTAGGGGTCAAGGGGACACTGGTACTGTACAGTATGTCATGGCAACAAAGTTAAGTAAATTACATTTAAGCACCTGTGATTAAGTGCCTATAGAAGGCAAGTTTGGGGATGATCAAGTAGTTGCTTCCATAGAACATTTTAGTAAAAATGAGAAGAATAAAGGGGTTGGTAGGTAGCTTTTAAATGTGCTGGAGAACTTGGAGGAAAAAAAATTATGACCTTAGAGTTCAAGTTCCCAACTCAAGGTCTGGCTAAAGGAGACCCTTAGCTCCTGTTGCTACAAAACTAAGATGTTTGAAAATCAAACCCAACTCCTGATCTTGGGCTAAATAATGTGAATGGAAATCATAACCTCACAGGGTCTCTTTATGTCAAAGTTAGGGCACTGACAGGGAAAAAGTGGGACCCTGAAGATTGGCGTAGAGACACATGGGCAGATTCAGGTGAAGCTGGGGAGCTCAAACTTGAATTTTGCTGAGACTCCTTTGCTAGTAGTAGCAGCACTTGCCCCTTGTCTGAAGAACGCAATGACCTTTCACTGGACCTGGAGCAGGACAAAGAAACTGAGATGCCTTGAAAGAACCTACTGAGCCTCCTCAGGACCTACCCCCAACCCCTCTTATTGCTTCTAGACCTATAACTAGAATCAAGTTTCGACAGGCCGTGCCTTGAAAGAACCTACTGAGTCTCCTCATTACCTACCCCCAACCCCTCTTATTGCTTCTAGACCTATAACTAGAATCAAGTTTCGACAGGCCTCAGGGGTTCAAGTTTAGAGTGTGATCCATATGAAAATACCACATACATAAAAAGAATGATAAGGTTTTGCCAATTTAAGATTATGGAAACCTGAGAAACATGTTTATAAATGGATCTTAATGGTGTTTAATCAAAGTAGAAAGAATATAATGCTGAACCAGGCCAAATATGTCTATACAGGGACACTAAAGAGATTATGGATCCAGTGTGTTACTTTGACTAGCTTAGAGTGGTTCTAACAGTTTGCTTGGTTCATTAACTAAAGCCTAGATCTGACGGTGGCTTATACTTAAGTGCAATTGAAATACCAGAACTTTCTTGATATAATGTAGAGAAAGGTAGCCAAAGGCTTAGGGAGATCAGAATCCTGGAGTAGATTTGTTATGTCAGGTCTGCTTGCCCAACTTCTAGTTATATCCCCAGAAGGGCCCAGAGGACACTCCCTTCATCAAGGCTTTGATATATGGTATGCAAACCAAAAGGGGAGCCCCAGTATCTTTGAAGAGCCTATGATAGCTAGTAACCATAGAGCAGGGATGTCAGGGGAACTACGACCACTGAAGAGGGCTCCACAAATTCATGGGAACGATGGGATGCCCAGGAGGCAGAAGCCAAGTGGAGGATACTTAATCACTAGAGACAAAGTGGTTGCTGTAATGAACAGCAGAGCCAAAGCATTAATCAGAATGGTTTGACTGACAGAGCTCTTTGGCTTCGGCTAATTGATCATGGTGTCCCTAAATCTGAAATTGATATGTGGCCTACAAAGTCTTATCTGATTTATGCAAGTTGAAAAGCTCTAGGTCTGTTGAATAGAGGTGACTTAATCACAATAGAGAATCATGGCCCCCTCAATCACCTCCCAAACTTGAGCCAGTCATTAGTCCCATAGCAATCTGAATGAAAGAGGAGTGGATCCCCACAGCAAGGAACCTACTACTCAGCCCAGAACTTATACAGTAAATTTAGTTTTTTCCCCCCAGTTTTTCCCAAAGGAAACGGAGGGCATTTATCAGTGCAGCTATGTTTCGAGGAAAAGGAAATTTCTACACCTTTCAGGAATTACTGGGCATGGACTCTGAACTGACCCTAAATTCAGAAGACTGACAATGCCACTTTGGCTCACAGTTAGAATAGGGGTTTATGGAGATCAGGCAATTGGCAGAGTTTTGGCTTGTGTCCATCTCACAGTGGCCTTGAATACACTGTAGTTATTTCCCTGGTTCCAGAATTGATCGTTTTAGAATAGACATACCGAGCAGAATCTCCACATTAGTTTCCTTTCCCATGGAGCATGAGCTATTATGGTAAGAAAAGTCAAGTGGAAGCCAGTATAATCACTTCTACCTACAAAAGAGTAAACTAAAGAAATATCACATCCCTGGAGGTATTGTAGAAATTAGTGCCACCATCATGGATTTGAAAGATGCAGGGGTGGTGAATTCCACCACATTCCCTTTCAACTTGCTTATTTGGTCTGTGCCAAGATAAAGGGATCCTTAACAGTAGAGTATCATAAGCTCAACTGGGGGTTGACTAACTGCAGTGGCTTTTCCAGATGTGGTTTTGTTGCTGAAGAAATCGACACAACCTCTGGCAGCCATTGATCTAACAAATGCTTTTTTTTCTCTCTCTATGCCGCTTAATAAGACCACCTGAAACAGTTTTCTTTCAACTAGAAGGCCAGCAACACATCTTCGCTGTTCTACCTCAAGACTATATTAACTCCTCTCTTGTCAAAATCTAATCCCGGGAACCTTGATATCCTCTGCATTCCATAGGGTATCCCACGGGCTTTCCATGGGAATGACGTCATGCTAAGTGGTCCTGGTGAGCAGGAAACAGCCATAACTCTGGGTACCTTGTGTATTAGTGTGTTTTTGTCGCTTATAACAAAATACCTGAAACTGGGTAATTTGTAAAGAAAAACAAAATTTATTGCTTACAGTTTCTGAGGCTGGGTGGTGGCTACAATGACTCAGGGGTCTCACATTGCAAGACGGTGGAAGCAGAGAGAGCAGAGAGAGAGAGAGAGACAGACTCTCTTCTTTTAAAGCCCTCAGAATCACACTCTGACCACCGTTTTTAATCTATTCACTACTGTACGGTCCTACAATCCAATCACCTCTTCAAGGCTCCACCTTTCAATTACCATGATAGGATTTCCCACCCTGTT
>NW_007730758.1:74397-75726 GCF_000696425.1 Galeopterus variegatus | reverse complement strand
ATCAAATTGCAGAGCCTTACACAGACTTCTTTATCTGCAACACTTTGTGGTCCCTGGTGGATGACTTTTCTCTGATCCTTTGACTGTCCCCTTCCAGATCTTCACTTCCTCATCTTCCACCACACTGTGATGACCAAATCCCTATAATAAATCCTTTATTTTATATCAGTCATAGTGGTTCTGCTTTCCCCAAAGAACCCAAACTGCTACAACTGCCTATTATGTACAAGATTACATTTAGTTTTTATAACAACTCTGCCTGACAGCTTTAATCCCAGTTTTATAGATGAAGAAGCTGAGAACTAAAGCAGGTTACCCAGTGTCTCCTTCTCAATTTGTGGGAACCAGAGTTGGACCCACCCATGTCTGTCTGACTCCAGAACTGTACCACACTGCATGGGAGGAGCATAATGTCTTTGCCAAGCTCCATTCAGGCCCACCCACAGAGGGAATCACCTAAATTTTTGTTTCCACAGGCTCCCTGGCCAACCCAGCCAGTAAGACTTTGGGATCTGCCCATGCAAGTTCTCCCCTCTCTCCGTGCCCTGTTTTGGGTTAATGTCAAATTTTAAAACATGTTTAAATTATGAGACATTTCAAATATACAGAAATGTCCAGAAAATAATATAGCAAATATTCTTGTACTCAACATCCCAAATTGCTATATTCACTTCAGCTTAATTTTATTTTATATTTTAAAAAATATAAAACCAAAAAAACCTATGTTTTATCAGCTTTATTTGCAAATATCCACTAATATGAATAGATAAGTAAATGTGATGTTCAAATGCAAATAAATACCATATAGTAATTAAAATTTATAAACTAGATTTATTAATTTTGAGGGGAAACTGGCAAATTCAAGTGAATAAGAACAATATATAAGTATTCATGTACATTTAAAAACTAACAGATCCATACCGATATATGTTTCCAAAATCTTTCCAAAGCTGTTCCCTCAGGGCTTCTATCTTGGCTCAATGCATCTTGATTCTTTCCATTTCCACTTTCAATTTCATCCTACAGACTTTTCCAAAATACCATTTTATCTTCTTACAACTCCTCTTGGCACCAGCAGCCCACCCTCAGCCTGTTTCTGCAACTTCACTCAGGAACTTACAATGACCTTTTGCATCTTAAAGCTTAATTATGGGCCTTCTCCTGAGAAAGTAATTCATTGCACTTATTTACAAATATCATGGCACTTTAGACCTGAAATTGATCTGGTAGTACACCAACACCTGATTATACATCTAGGATGCTCCTCAAGCTTCCTTTAGTAATAAAATATATCAAAAAGATTAGTGATACCAAGTTTTGGTGAGTATG
>NW_007730758.1:70909-73255 GCF_000696425.1 Galeopterus variegatus | reverse complement strand
ATTTTATCACTTAACAGAATTGTCATATGTGTTACCTGGTAGGGGGTAAAAATGGGCAGCACGCACCCAACCTCATGAGAAAGTGATGCACCAGGCACACCCTCTTCATGGTGAGCCCTGTTTAAATTTAAGTTCTGGGACCCTTGGGGACCCTGGAAAATAACTGTCACCAAAAAATGATAAACCTAGGAATACAATGATAGCTAACAGTTTTACTTTCAATTACAATTTGTTTATTCCCGTCTACAGAAAAGGAAACTGAGGCACAGAGAAGTGAAGTAATTTGCTTATAATCGTTACCTAGAAAATTGAAAACCCAGGTGTAAGACAGAAGTTCTCTGACCCTGGAGCCTGCTTGAATAACTGCCAAATCATCCTACCATCCCCAACCGTTGTCTAAATTAGGGATAAGCATATATTGGGAAATCTTTAAATTCTTCCTCTCCTCGTGATCAAACGATCAATTTTTTTTTTCTCTTCCAAAATGTCTTAATTTGGTCCTTTGTTTTCATTCCCTCAGGTTAACATTGGCCAACTTCATCCCTCACCTGATTTGTTGCGGATTCTCTCTATATCCAGCTCCTCTCTCTCCTGCTATAAATCCTTTGATTGTTCCCCACTGCCTACTTTGTCAGGTCCAGATCCTCACCACGACTTAGAAAGTCCTTCATGGCCTGGCCCCTGCCTTTCCTTCAAGCCTAGTCTCCTATTCATCTCCTTGCATACTCACCTGCTAGCAATTCCACACTATTTACTGTACCCCCAGGCACCAAGGACGTTGTAACCACAGTGCTTTTTTCCCTGGCCCTGCCCCCTGTCCCCTCCACCCTGTCGCCAGTTCCATTCATCCTTCAATGCTCTGTGCAAATACCAGCTCCTCTGGGAAGCATTCCCTGATGCCTTCCTGCCAGATCCTCTCGCCCCAATCTCTCTGTATCTCTCCCGTCACCTTTATCAGACTTTGCCCTGGCTTATATTTGCCCAACTGTCAATCTCACCAGGATCTAAACTCTTGAGAATAGGGACTGTGTTTTCTTTACTCGTCGATTCCCAAAGTCTGGCATAAAATTTTTCTAGCTATGCAGCTCATATTTAATGGATCTGTATCACCCACTTAAATTCATGTCCCGTGGTGAGGATTTCCCCAGCACTATGACATTCTCTCATCCTGACTTTCTGGCCCGGTGCCTCCCACAGCAAAATGGCTAAAGCAGAAGTCAGGTGGATGGAGTCCTTTCCTGGCCAGGAGACAACTGATACTGGGAACAGCACAGAGGACTATTCATTTGGGGTGCAAGTCTGGCTGGATGCCCACCTGAAACAGATTTTTCCTGCCCCAGTCTGGGACTCCAAAGACTCCGCCAAGGTGAATCAGGACAAGGAAAAGTGGAAAATTCCTCATTCACATTTCATTGGGAAACTTGAACCAGAAATCAATGATTCAGGCCCAGCCTGTCTCGTTTTTCCAGACAGGACTCCTTGATTCCCCAGTCTGCCCTGAAAGAAGCTGCAGCAGGAACAGTGCAAAGCTGCTGTGAAGATTTTCATGTGGCTTCCCCCGCAGGAAAAACAGTCCCCTCTAGATGCCTTCAGAACACAGCTTCATTGAAAATCTGGCTTTTCTTCCAGGCAGGGCATGGGGACTATTTTTCAAGGGAAAACACATGCATAATTGCAGGAGAGATGTACACGTTTGTTTTCCTTTGAGTCCTTGGAGATTTCTTCCTTAAATAAATCATCCTGCATGATCCTATGACCTGAGACCTGGAAGTGGTTTTGTCCTGGCCCCAAGCCTCGGCCTCCAGAGAGAGAAATTCTGTCCCATTTGGACACCCATGTGAACACACATGATGCTGCTCTACTCTCACCCAAATGGGAAGACCAGATGGAGTTGCTAGAACCCATCATCTGTAGGCTTTTACAGGAGCTGAACAGGTACGTGCCCATCTCCTGCCTTACAAATGAGAAGGACCAGGAAACAACTATGTTGAGACAGAAAATGAGGCCTTCAAGCTTAGGCCAAGAGAAGACACAGAAGCCTTTGAGGAGCCCTGTGTTAGAGCTGACAGAGACAGTAGAAATTGTCTTTGACAAACTTCTTTCTCCATTTACAGAGCAGGGCACTGAGGTCCAGAGAGAAAAATCCTTTCCCAGTGTCTCCCAAGGACTGCCTGTACAAAATCACCTGGGGAACTGGTCACAAGTGCCACTTCTGGACCCCATCACAGACTCCAAGTCACTAGGGGCTTCCCCAGAAACCAGGGTTTTAACTGACTTCCCGGGTGGCTCTCATGCACCCTGAAGTTTGGGAACCTGTGCTAAGCCCTCTGGCCTGTCTGCTTAGAC
>NW_007730758.1:50763-70417 GCF_000696425.1 Galeopterus variegatus | reverse complement strand
GCTCTCATGCACCCTGAAGTTTGGGAACCTGTGCTAAGCCCTCTGGCCTGTCTGCTTAGACGCAGTCTGGGTCCGACCTTCACACAGCCCTCAGCTGTTCTCTCATCTGGCTGTTTCTCTGCCCCTCCAGCTACCATCAGTCCTTCCTGAGCTTTCTCATGTCCAGACCACCTGTCCCTGCTTGTTCCCCTCCCGAGCCCCTCATCTGGGGCTCCTGGCATACTGAGCTTAAGAAAGGGAAGCAGCACACTGTCTCCAGAAGTGTTTGTGCAGGACAGGACACTGCTGCAGTGAGGACCCACTGCTGCCCCCTCTTTACCATCCCCCATCCATATGTGTCCCTTCCTCTGTCCCCCCTTGTGTGCTAAGTGACAACATTACTCATGGAAGCAATAGCATCTGCTGTTTCTGGAAGCCAGAAGCACCATGTGGTCTCAAGAAGGGTCGGTAAAATGATAAGGGATTTTGAATTTGGAAACTCACTTAAGGCTTATTATAAGCTGAGTCCTTGGATTATTTAAAGAGTGTAACCATTTGCCAAATGTCTCCGTAGACTTCTGGTGGGTACAGATCAGAGCTTTGATTAATTCATACAATTTTATAATCTGTTCCATCCACACATCCACCTGCAGCCAACAGCCATTAATTGAAGTGAATGTCATTTCTGAAATTCCTCTGTGAGTGAGTGATGATTACTTGAAGGCAGGACTGTCTACCCTTACACGGGAAGCAGGGAAGAGGGAGGGACACCCATGGCTGTGGAATCTGATGAGCGTGGGGCCGCCTTCCTGCCTCACCTCTTACCCTCCTCGGACCTGGAGAATGTTCCTACTCCCACCTAGAGCTTTGGTGTTCTCCTCTGAAAAGGATTGTAATTTCTAACTCACAGAGTAGGTCTTCCAAAACCTAGAAGCACTGTGCCAGACGCTGACATGTCGGGGACGTCCCTCACCTGCTCCTCACCTCCATAAGCTGCGGTTTGAGATGACGCGCTGCAAACTCTCTAGGCCTCGTTCCCTTTGCTTTAAGCCTCTCCCTTTAAGAAGGCCCTTCTGGAAAGAACTCCACGTTGTTGAAGAAAGAAGAGTGGTTTCTGAGTCACTACCACTGAAATGGCCATATCTTAAACACACACGTGGGATGTAGTCTGTTGCGGTGGCCCCTTGAAGAGTGACAGGGACCAAATTACTTTACCTGACTCAGACTAGATAATATCTAAGGCTCTTTCCATTCTCATGATTCTGTGATAACACATTTGGCCTGGCATTTAAGGCCCCTCATAACCACAATCAAGTCTGTCTTACAGACGCACCTGACATTACTCCTCTAAACCCCACACTTCTTCCAAGCCAGGTGGTTTACTGTGTCCCATCTATACTGTGCCCCTTCCTGCAACCAGACCTCTGATTCTTGTACTTTCCATTCCTCCTTCCTCTTCCCAATACTAAACCCAGCCCTTTTATCAAGCTCCTCCCGCTTCCCCTGCTGTCGTATCCACCTCCAGCCTTCCCCGGCACTTCTCTTAGAGCGCTAATGTTAACCTACCTTGTTTCTAGGTGGGAACACATCTGACAGATCCTGGGTCTCAGTTTTTCTCGGAATGCCTCTAACACCCAGTACATGAAAATTGTTCATGAACTGTTTATTGAATTGAGCCAAGGAATTCCAAGGACTAATTCATATACACTAAGACTTTGGTTTGAGCTTTTTCCTTATTTAGGGCATGTTGGAGACAAGAACAAGGTACCCTCTCAAACAATCTCAAATGAAAAGAGGGTTATTGAAAGGATACAGGGGACTGTTATTGACCTCCAAGGACAGAATAATGTTGGATCACAAGGGAACAGAAAAAGTCTGCTCTCTGCCTTCAAGGGGTCTCTTCTTACCTCTAACTCTTCCTGCATGTCAACTTCCTTCTCCTCTTGGCAGACTGGCCCTCTTTCTAAGGCTTTGTTTTCCCTCTTCCCTTGTACACGTTTGCCTGTGACTCCTTCTTTGTTACACACTGTACTTGCTTCTGTCATGCTGTCTCAGGACCTTTCAGTTCAAGCATCCTCCTAGCTCGAGTCTCTGTCTCTTTCCTCAAATTCTCTCAAGAAAGAAGATGATCGGCTTGGCCCAGACTGTAGCCCAAAGTCGTGTGTCCACCCCAGTCTAATTAGCTGACCAGGAGTTAGTTAAGCCAATATGATTTCCTGGATCCCACCCTTTCAGTAAGAGGCTGGAATTCGGGGGGAGGGCCATGATGTTTCCCAATAACTGGCCATTGGTTGGATCGTCATCACTAAATGAATCTAATACAACAATGACTACAAATAGCAGTTAAGGACACAGAGACTACACTGGCAGAGTGGTGGCTGTCTCCCAGCAGTTTCACAGGAGGCTCTCGCATGCTGCTGAATAAGGGTCTCGGGCCCATGGGAGCTGAGGGCTACACCCAGGTTGCTCGATCTCCCACTGAATCTTCTACTTGCATTTCTGTTTTCTTCCCAACAGAGGCATGAATGGAGCAGACAAGCCTGACTAGAGAGAGGTTTCTGGTCTGTTCTCCCAGGAGCCAGCAGAGGTAATACTGGGGTCAACAGGATGAGAACTGGGGAAAAGGGAAGAGTTAAAGTTGGAGTGTGTGGATCCAAGGAGCCAGGTGCATACCCATCATGTCCTGCAGGGGACACCGAAGAGGACACTGAATGTCAGCGGAAGCAGGCTCAGGCTGATGCCTCAGGTTGATGCGGGCGCTCTGTTTTTGACCTCCTTACTGGGTCATTCCCTTCAGCCCAAGACATGCTGCAATACCTCCCACCCTAAAATAATCCTTCACCAACCCCCTTACGTCCCTCCCTGTCCTAGTCAGCTTAGGCTGCTATAACAAACTGTCATAGACTGGGTGGCTTATAAATAACAGAAATTTATTTCTCACAATTTTGGATGCCAGAAGTCTGAGATCAAGGTGCCAGCATGGTGGGGTTCTGGTGAGGGTCCTCTTCCTGGCTGCAGACTGCCGACTTCCCCTCATACCTTCACATGGTAAAAAAGAGGGCAAGAGAGCTCTCTGAGGTCTCTTTTATGAGGGCATTGATCCCATTCATGAGAACCCCATCCTCGTGACTTAATCACCTCCCAAAGGTGCCATCACCTGATACCATCTCATCGGAAGTCAGGATTTCAACATCTGAATGTGGAGGAGACACAAACATTCAGTCCGTAGCACTCTCCAACTACTACCCCAGTTTTGTATTCAACCGCCCATGGTGCCCAAATTCACATTCCCTCTGGGAGAGTTACTCAGGGACCTGAGGGACCGGTTCATTGCCACGGAGACTTGGTGGGGCCCACAGGATGGTGCTTTCAAGGAACTTCTAGGACCTGCAAATGTGCACACCATCGCATCTGCTCTTATTGTCTTTATTGGCTTAAAAGTGGAAAGGCTTATAGCCAAAGGAGCAATCGTGTGGTGACATGCTTCCCCTGCCACAGCCCGCCTCACTGTGTTTCCTCCCTGTCTTCTCTCCCTCTTCAGGAGACTCCTACCTACCCTTCAAAGCCCCATTTAAAAATCTTCTCTTCGGCAAAAACGTCCCTGACCTCACAGCCAGAACATGCCTCTTCTTCCTCTGGACTCCGACATCCCCTTGTTCCCATCATGAAAGTAATGCTTGTCATGTTCTGCAGGGGTCTCTGACAAGCTCAGAGGCTCCCTGGTGGCAAGACCCACACCTCATTCATCTAGACTCTCAGGGTTTGTTGAACAAAGAAAGAGCTGGGTTCTTTCTTCCCACTCATTCTTCGTGGAATACTGAGCAAGATTTGATTTCTTTAAGGCTTAACATGCCCGTCTCTAAAATAGGGGCAGAAATGAGCTTCTCCCACCTACTCAAATCCAGTAAAACCAGCGATGGGGAAGGCTTTGCAAATCCTCAGGAACTGCAGGCGTGAGTGGGGTTATCCTCCATGCCCACTGCATTGTTCTCAGGGACAGCCTGCTGACCTGGAGAAACAGGGACAACATCGTGGCGTCCACACATGTTTTTGTGTCAGTGGTCTGACCACAAACTGTGTGTTGGGTTTAACCCTGCATACTGGGGACAGCCGCATTCTCCCTTGCTTGTGTGGATCCCTCCTCATCCCAGGGCTATAACCTCACAATCGTGCCTGCAGTTGAACATGAGATGACTAAAAATTATAAAAGGAAGGACAGAATTAAAGCCATTTTCTTAGGCTTCCTGTAAGGCTTGTCTCACTACCCATCGAGGGCACTGGTGTGTGAAGCAATTTCCTCCCCTAAGCCCTTCATTCACTCAGTCATCCACTCGCGGCTTCAGCGTGCTGCCCCATGTGAACAAGCAGCTATGGCAGAGTACAGGGTGGAAAGGGCTCTGATGGGGCTTTGCAAAGGTCCTCAGAAGATTGCAGGGGAGGAGCACCTATGCCAGACTGCAGGGAGGAGCACCTATGCCAGACTGCAGGGAGAAGCTTCCTGCCAGAGGGGACATCTGAGCTGGCTCTTGAAGGGAAGAACTAACCAGCTGCCCTTGAGGATTTTCCTCGCAGCAGGAACAACCTGTGCAGAACCTGGATGTGAGTGAGCACGTGGCGTGCTCCGGGAAGAACAAGTTGTTCTGGGTGGCTGGAGTGTGAAGGGTAAGCGGTGTACAGGCACAGACGAAGCTCCAGCAGGAGGCAGGAGCCAGCCGGGGGCCTTAGGAGCCCAGGCTTCAGACCTGCTCCCAAGGATGCCTGAAATTCCACTGGAAATCTTGCTGGAGGTCACACAATCTCCAGGCTCCAAGTCCGGTGCTCATGGGCTCGCTATTGAGCTCCACTGCCTCGGGCCAGGTCCCCAGCCCTAGCCGTGACCAAGGTGCTGCTCGCGAGGAGCCGACGCCTGAGCCAGGCTGGAAAGATGCCTCCCAGCCCGGACGGGTGCTGCCGCTGCTCACGGGGCATCTGAGCTGGGACCGACGACCCGCCAGGAGGCTGGCAGCCCACGTGGCTCCCCGGGCTATCCCGGCCCTTGCCTTCTGTGGTTAATTTTCACTCTTCCTCAAGATGTGCCGTCTCAGGGCCCAGGAGCCGAGGGACGCCCGATGGGGAACACATGCCTCCCCCCGGCGGCGCTTTGGTTCCCGCGGAGGCNACACAAACATTCAGTCCGTAGCACTCTCCAACTACTACCCCAGTTTTGTATTCAACCGCCCGTGGTGCCCAAATTCACATTCCCTCTGGGAGAGTTACTCAGGGACCTGAGGGACCGGTTCAGTGCCACGGACACTTGGTGGGGCCCACAGGATGGTGCTTTCAAGGAACTTCTAGGACCTGCAAATGTGCACACCATCGCATCTGCTCTTATTGTCTTTATTGGCTTAAAAGTGGAAAGGCTTATAGCCAAAGGAGCGATCGTGTGGTGGCATGCTTCCCCTGCCACAGCCCGCCTCACTGTGTTTCCTCCCTGTCTTCTCTCCCTCTTCAGGAGACTCCTACCTACCCTTCAAAGCCCCATTTAAAAATCTTCTCTTCGGCAAAAACGTCCCTGACCTCACAGCCAGAACATGCCTCTTCTTCCTCTGGACTCCGACATCCCCTTGTTCCCATCATGAAAGTAATGCTTGTCATGTTCTGCAGGGGTCTCTGACAAGCTCAGAGGCTCCCTGGTGGCAAGACCCACACCTCATTCATCTAGACTCTCAGGGTTTGTTGAACAAAGAAAGAGCTGGGTTCTTTCTTCCCACTCATTCTTCGTGGAATACTGAGCAAGATTTGATTTCTTTAAGGCTTAACATGCCCGTCTCTAAAATAGGGGCAGAAATGAGCTTCTCCCACCTACTCAAATCCAGTAAAACCAGCGATGGGGAAGGCTTTGCAAATCCTCAGGAACTGCAGGCGTGAGTGGGGTTATCCTCCATGCCCACTGCATTGTTCTCAGGGACAGCCTGCTGACCTGGAGAAACAGGGACAACATCGTGGCGTCCACACATGTTTTTGTGTCAGTGGTCTGACCACAAACTGTGTGTTGGGTTTAACCCTGCATACTGGGGACAGCCGCATTCTCCCTTGCTTGTGTGGATCCCTCCTCATCCCAGGGCTATAACCTCACAATCGTGCCTGCAGTTGAACATGAGATGACTAAAAATTATAAAAGGAAGGACAGAATTAAAGCCATTTTCTTAGGCTTCCTGTAAGGCTTGTCTCACTACCCATCGAGGGCACTGGTGTGTGAAGCAATTTCCTCCCCTAAGCCCTTCATTCACTCAGTCATCCACTCGCGGCTTCAGCGTGCTGCCCCATGTGAACAAGCAGCTATGGCAGAGTACAGGGTGGAAAGGGCTCTGATGGGGCTTTGCAAAGGTCTTCAGAAGATTGCAGTGAACAAGCAGCTATGGCAGAGTACAGGGTGGAAAGGGCTCTGATGGGGCTTTGCAAAGGTCCTCAGAAGATTGCAGGGGAGGAGCACCTATGCCAGACTGCAGGGAGAAGCTTCCTGCCAGAGGGGACATCTGAGCTGGCTCTTGAAGGGAAGAACTAACCAGCTGCCCTTGAGGATTTTCCTCGCAGCAGGAACAACCTGTGCAGAACCTGGATGTGAGTGAGCACGTGGCGTGCTCCGGGAAGAACAAGTTGTTCTGGGTGGCTGGAGTGTGAAGGGTAAGCGGTGTACAGGCACAGACGAAGCTCCAGCAGGAGGCAGGAGCCAGCCGGGGGCCTTAGGAGCCCAGGCTTCAGACCTGCTCCCAAGGATGCCTGAAATTCCACTGGAAATCTTGCTGGAGGTCACACAATCTCCAGGCTCCAAGTCCGGTGCTCATGGGCTCGCTATTGAGCTCCACTGCCTCGGGCCAGGTCCCCAGCCCTAGCCGTGACCAAGGTGCTGCTCGCGAGGAGCCGACGCCTGAGCCAGGCTGGAAAGATGCCTCCCAGCCCGGACGGGTGCTGCCGCTGCTCACGGGGCATCTGAGCTGGGACCGACGACCCGCCAGGAGGCTGGCAGCCCACGTGGCTCCCCGGGCTATCCCGGCCCTTGCCTTCTGTGGTTAATTTTCACTCTTCCTCAAGATGTGCCGTCTCAGGGCCCAGGAGCCGAGGGACGCCCGATGGGGAACACATGCCTCCCCCCGGCGGCGCTTTGGTTCCCGCGGAGGCTGCGACCGTCCTGCGGCCCCGCGCCCGCCGCCGTCCTGGGCGGGCTCCCCGCGTGGGTCGCCTCGCGTGCCGGGAGCCCCCTGCCCACATGAAAGGGAGCCGTCCCCAGCCCGGCAGACGCACGCTCCGCTTCCCTCGAGGAGCCGGGGCGCCACACAAAGGAAATGGCAAGAGAGTGAGTCACCCAGAGGCTCGGCGGCCGCCTGGGCTGCAGCCCCACAACAAGGCCTTTGTGCAGCCAGGGCAGGAGAGGAGGACCCGCCGGAGGGAGGCAGACACCTCAGCGCTGACAAATGCCGGCAGAGGGGAGGAACCTGCGCCGGCAGCGGGACCCATGCGGCGCCCCCTCCGCCCCGCAGAGCTACGGTGGGGGGACCCAGGCGCGGCGCAGAGAGTGCCCCCGCCACATCTGGGCGCACAGCCGGCCCTTTATGGGTGCACCCTGTTTTGCGGCCGTCTGTCTCCTCGCTGTGGTGTGAAAAGCTTGAGGCCTGGGGATGTGCGATTCAACTCCCCCTTGCTGCCATAGTCTGACAGCACTGAGAAGGTGCTAAAGGTTTGTGCAGTAGATGGGTGGATGGAAGGGTGGGTGGGCGGATGGATGGATGGATGGGATGATTCATTCACACAAATACTGCATGTGAGGAGCTAACCTGGTCCCCTCATTTCACAAATGGGAGAATGAAGGCCCAGAGATGGGAGTGACTGACCAGAGAGCAGGTGACAGCTCTGGGATTTGGGTGGCATGCTGCTGTTTCTGCTGTGCTGTCCTGTGTAGCTGTTGGTTGGCTCAGGGAACACCTGGAGGGCACGACTGATGTGGGGAAAGGTCAGGGTGGTGTGCACCTACAGGCTTGGTTAAGACATCCCCTGAGAGCAACTTAGGACGGGACTTACTGGGGAGAGAGGGAGAGAAACCAGAGTAATAGCAGTCAGGGCTCCAGGCCATAGGGTGATCACAATCTCTTGGCCAAGATAGGTCTTAGAGATTACATAAAATAGGGAAAGAATGAGCATTTGTTGAGCATCTAGTGTATGCCAGGCACAGATGTTTCATCTTTTACCAGACCCTGAAGGAGGTATCATTCCAGATAAAGGTGACTGGGAGGCAGGTGCTCTCCAGCACAATCAGGTACCAGCTCTGTCTGGGCCTCAGAGTAGTGGCAACTCCATGGGGCCACCATGTGACAGGAACAGGTTCTCAGCCTGCAGACTCAGAAACTCAGTGTTGTCAGTGCCCTCGGAGGGCGTCAGCATCCCAGGACTAACTCACACCGAATCACACTCAAAGGGTGCAAGGTCAGTTACCTGGAGATTAGGGTGTGGGACGATCTGAGCTTTTTTCCCTGTAAGAAGCTGAGTGCTGCTAGCCAGGCAGGCCACCTGCGGGCATGGAAGCAGAACCAGAGGTTTTAAGCCACACCACGGAGCTCTGATCATCTATGAACTTGTTTCCACCAGACAGAGTGGCCTAACACACATTACACAGCTGAGTCCCTGAGGCTGGGCTCACCCAGGACACTGCACAGATGTGTCCTTTCTCTGTAGCCTCTTCTTTCCTGACTCCTGTACTGACCATATTTACCACACTCCTTAATTAGAAGAATCTTCTGTCAATTCATGCCAAAACAAGACTAGTGGAAAGCTTCAGACAAGCTGATGCAGCCACACTCTGGAGACCACACCCAGGACACCCTGGGGAGAGTCAGATGGTCCAGAAGTCCTCAGCCTTCTCCTGACCATGGCCTAGGGCAGATGCTGTCCAGCTGTAGCAGGGGTTCCTTCCTACCTCTGGTGTGTCCTAATTTCTTAATGGACACTAACTTTAATTTAAGGAGGGGCATACTTAGCTGCCATCCCTGATTCTTTCTAAATTATCCAGAGTTTAAAGATGAGGAGTCTGTGGGGAGAGTCAGATGGTCCAGAAGTCCTCAGCCTTCTCCTGACCATGGCCTAGGGCAGATGTTGTCCAGCTGTAGCAGGGGTTCCTTCCTACCTCTGGTGTGTCCTAATTTCTTAATGGACACCAACTTTAATTTAAGGAGGGGCATACTTAGCTGCCATCCCTGATTCTTTCTAAATTATCCAGAGTTTAAAGATGAGGAGTCTAGAGGAAGTTCAGTAGCTTGCTCAGAGTCACATGGCTAAAAAGTGATGCTGCCAAGATTCAAGACCACTATTGCCCCCTACAACTCCCTTTAAGACTACTAAAAACAACAACAATAATAACAAAGGCTACCAATGGCTGAGGGATTGCTACATGTTATTTCACGTATTCCTCATAGCAACACCCTGAGATTGTTCTTGTAAGCATTTCACAGGTGAGGTTGAAGTATAGAGCAGTGAAGAAGTTTGCCCAAGCCAAGGTCACACAGCCACAGTGCAAGAGCTGGAGTTCAAACTTGTCTGCCTCTCTATCCAAGCTCTTGGCCACCCCACCCCATGGCAGAGCAAAGTGAAATGTCTGCAATAACTAACTCCCAAGATAACCCTGGGTCCTGCCCTGGGGAGAAGTAATCTGCGGCTCCGAATGGGGAGAGGATGGAGCAACCCCATCATGGAGTTAGCAAAGTCCAGAGCCCCAGCCTCAGTGATGTCAGTTTGGAGATTAGGTATCAGCTTCCTGGAGAGGAACAGGTTCAGGCAGTCTGACTTATGATGACTCAACTCACAAGGGACTGAGCCAAACCCAATTAATTGATTCACCTGTGAGATACACAAGCCAGAATAAAAGATTGTGGTTAAGAGCACTGGCTTCAGAGTCAGACACAGCTGGGTTTGAAACTCCATTCACCACTACCTAGCCTTGTGACTTTGGACCTATTACTCATTCACTTTGAATCCCAGTTTCAGCCCCTGAAAATGGTGGGAAAATGCCAATCTTGTGTGCTGGCTGTGACTTAAACAAGATGTGTCTAAGATATCTTGTACAGTGTGTAATGCTTAGTAGGAGCTCAATAAATGGCAATACTTATAATTTTTATTGTTATCATTTAAACACTAGACTTGACTCCTTGAGAAGATATTCCCTGCACAGTGGGTAGGTCCCATCACAAAAAAAAAAAACAAAAAAAAACAAATTCCAGCTGAAAGGCTGCTAGGAGAGCCCAGAGAGAGGACTTAGCCCTCGGCCTCTGATAGCTGCATGAGCCACCCCCCACCCCTCCCTTCCACTCCCAGGGTATTTCTGTTTACACACCCAGTGCTGGTTTGGACTCAGAGCCCTGGCTTCTGGACAGAGCTGCACATAACGTCAAAGTCTCCTTTATCAGTGCTTCCTTCCCACTGGAAAACAGTCCTGACCTGCCACTTCACCTTCATGGCCTCTGGTGGGCAAACTCTTGTTCCCCCTCCAAGGCCCTGGTCAAATGTCCCTTCATTTTGTGAGACTTTCCCAGCAGCCCCAGGTGGAGTTAAATTGACCACACGCTGACCATGCAATGAGTACGTTCAGGTATGGAGACACAATGGTGAAGAATATAGAGGCGGCTCCTCTCTTTCTCGAGCTTGAAGTCTAGCGGGACAATAAACAAGCAAAGAAATAAGCCAAATCATTACAGCTTCTGGTAATTGCAAAGAAGGAAATAGCCAGTATGATGTGATAGAAAATAACTCTGGGGTGATTGAGTGGTCAGAAAAGGGGAGATGGCATTTACCCTGAGGCCTGAATGACAGACCAGAGCCAGCCTTGCCAGGAGCTGGGAACAGAGAGTTCTAGCATAAGGAACAGCTTTTCCCTTGAGGAGGAAAAGATTTTGGTGTGTTTCTCATGATCAGAAGCCAGACTGGAGTGGGTGGCGGGGCCCATGGAGGGAGGAAGAGGCACAGCAACCAGACACAAACAGAAGCCTTGCTCCGCTGTGCACCCAGCTGGAGGCACAATAGTGCCAATAGGAGTCCTTACCATTTGCTGAATACCTGCCATGTACCAGGCACTGCGCAGGCACTTTCCATAAACTCTCTCCTTTAGTCCTCATTTTCCCAGCCAGCCCTCCCCACCTGCAATGCCCCTACCCATGCCCTCTCTTGCTGTATTGCTCTTACTTCTCTGTGGGTTTGTTTCCCTGCCCCCTCACCTCCCTCAGACTATAAGCTCCTTCGTAAGGCATCCTGGTATCCCAGCACGTAGCACTAGAACACAGTACTGTCACGCCTGCAGAGTCTTGAGCATTATCCCTTTTCACGTATCTTGAGCAGTTACAATTTGGGAGATCAATGACAGAAATTGACGATTTTCAGATGAAGTTTGTAGAAAGCACACTGAGCACCTTGCCGTGATGATTTAGGAGGCAACTTAGTTGCATGTGTAGCACACTCAGAACTGTTATTTACGTCAGTCAGTTCCTCGGTACCAGGCACAGGGACTAATCTCACCCCTTTGTGTGTTGGTGTCTCCTGCAGAGGGTGATCGTCCCCCACTTGCCCCCAGATGGAGTGAAGTGGTCGAGACAGGCCATATGGACCACACTGCATAGAGCAGGGATGAGTTCATTCCACTCAACACACCGAGATTGGGCACCTACTGTGTGCTAGGCCCTGTGACAAAGGTTCTATCGGACATAACAATGAATCCAGCGTCCTGTGCTCTTTAGCAACTAGATTGCATGCTGACTGTGTGCAATGCTAGAAGAGAAGTACAAGCAGCGCAGTGATGGGAAGAAGGAGGTCGACACAGCAGGGCTTGATCACAGAGGCCCTGAGTGCCAGGCCAAAGACTTTGGACTTTAGCATGTGAGTAATGGAAGGGGGGAACCTCAAATGTGGTTTTCATTTTTTAATGTTTTTTAAGTGGGAAATTGTAAATAGCTCTGTTTTGAAAGGGCCATTCAAGGAGAGAGTAAAGAAAGCAACTGACAAAGGGCTTGGAATAATAAGCAAGGAGTGTGGCCGGGGGAAGGCATTTGGGGCCAGGGGTGGGAGACCATGTGATGGGAGGAACTTGGAGCAGCTCCCTTCATCCACAGTGTGTGGGAGAGGGAGGGATCTCAGAAATTGAGTGAGGTGCTGAGGACTAGGTGGGGCTGGGCAGGGCTGGGACTGCTGGTGGGAGGTGTCAGTCAAAGTTTACCAGCCCAAGACTCCAGGAACCAGAGACAACTGAGATATCATGATGAATAGAAAAATAGTGGCCTTGAGTTGGAATTGGATTTCAGTTCAATCTCTGTTATTGATTAGCTCTGTAACTTGGAACAAGTCACCTCATTGTCTGACCTGTTTCCTCAACTGCACAATGGGGTTACAATCTCCAAATCTTGGACTGTGATAGATACAAAAGATGTGTGGAGTCGCCTTTTATTGAATGCAAGAATCCAAGGCCTTTCTCCAGGTGTTCAGTTGGATTCAGCTTCTACTTCCTCCTTACATGTCCCCATCTTTTGTCACCTCATGACCTTGGGCAAATAACAGGCTTTTAACTCTGGGATTCCTGAAGACTCCTCTTGCTCTAAACTTCTAGGTTTACATGACAAATTTTGATTTTTTCCAGATTAAGTTGACTCAGGTCTATAGAGTCTTCTAGAAATATTTTTCCCCTAAGGAAAATCATAGTCAGATCTCTAAATAATAGAGCCATGTTGCATATTTGCACATACCTCACATGGGTCTTGATAGACTGTGCAATCTATTTTGGTTTGATGTCCAAGTAAAAATGTTATTATTGCTTAAAAGAAGACAATAATGAAAAGGCAATTATGTTATTATGGCCATTAAAAGTAAGTTATATATAGTCTCCCTTCTGTAGGTCCTCTCACCATTCCCAACTTGAAATGTCCTTCACTGAATTTACCACAACTAACAGAGACAGTTTATTTTGAAAGTGTAACACAGAAAGAAGAGAGTGCCCCCAGGAAAATGGGCAGGAGGAGGGGATGGGAGGCCACCAGACAACTCTTCCAGGCCTGTTTTAATGGTACCAGCGGCCCTTTGAGGGAACTCTGACCTCAGGGTGATGAAATAACAGTGACCTCATGCCAGGGCTCACTGGGTTGGTCCAGCACCTTCTGTGCACGGAGCCTTGGTCTCTAAATGAGCAAACCATGTATGCTTTCATGGGGAGTAAGAGGCTGGCTGAGTTAGACTCAAAGGTTTTCTTGTTTCTTAAATCACCAAATTAGAGTTCAGAGATCTAAAATGGATGCAAGTGACCTCACTGTGAAGGGTATAGTTAAATTTTAGAACAAATGCTTCTACTTGGAAAATCTGTAACATGTTTTTATATCTGACTTGGGGGCAATTTTGGAAAAGATTACCTAGCTTTATAAATGTGTCTTGGTCCATTTGGGCTGCTATACAAACTACTACAAACTTGATGGCTTAAAAACAGCAGAAATGTATTTCTCACAGTTCTGGAGCCTAGGAAGTCCAAGATCAAGGAGCAATGCAGACTTGGTGTCTGGTGAGGGTCCACTCTGCTTCACAGATGGTGCCTTCTAGCTGTGTCTGCACATGGTGGAGACAAGGCAGATCTCTGGGCCCCTTTTGTAAGGACAATAATCCCATTGACGAAGGCTCCACCCTCATGCTCTAATCACCTCTTAATAGCACTGGGAATTGAGTTTCAACACACGAATTTTGGGGGGATCCAAACATTCAGACCATAGCTGAATGCCATCCTCACATTAATAGAGAGGAGAAAAGAAAGGTATAAGGACCTAGGAGAGGTTGCCTCTCAGGAAGACTAAGAGAGAAAACCTCCCCAGGGATAATCTTTTTATCTCTTTGAATGAAGTGTAGTCTCAATCCACAATGCCATCCTCACATTAATAGAGAGGAGAAAAGAAAGGTATAAGGACCTAGGAGAGGTTGCATCTCAGGAAGACTAAGAGAGAAAACCTCCCCAGGGATAATCTTTTTATCTCTTTGAATGAAGTGTAGTCTCAATCCAAAAGTCTACAAGGACTCCAGAACTCCACATTCATTGTGAGGGATGGTGTCTCAGCCTGGGTTCCCACAACAAGCAGAGCTGAACACAAGCTGGTAGTTTATTTTGGGAAGTGATGCCAACATGCAGGAGCGAGAGACTGGGAAAAGTAAAATGGGAAGAGGGAAAGCCAATACAAGGGCAAATCACTGAGCTGGTCAAGCCAGTGGGAAACTGGAGCTTGATACCACTGGGGACCCCTAACGAGCTGTTGGAGGGATCCCATGGGTCAAAGGTCACCCTGTGGGTCGCTAACCCCCTCCTACTGCCAGGTTCCACGAGTTTCTGAATGGCAAACGGGTTTCCTCAGGCACCCCACATGGTGGTGGCAGAAGAGCCCCTGGGCAGAAAGGGAGAGAAATGAGCAGCTGGGAGCAGTTGCAGCTGGAGGCCAGGACACAACTGGAGTGGAAAGCTGGGCTGAGAGGGTGAGAAGCTGGAGGAAGAGGCACCTGCTCAGCAAGGCAGGTCAGCACCCAGCTGAGCAGTGGTGCCCTCACCCAGTCAGTCCCGGACCCCAGCACAGGGGTGGCGAGCTGGCCTAATTTTATTATATTTAGCATTTTTAGAAAGTTCTGGAAAGACAGTTTTCTTAGGAAGCAAAGATAGGCAGAAAGAGAGAAGGAAGGATGGAAGGAAAATTGCTAGAACCTCAGACAGATGCAAATTCACTAGCTTTTTTCTTCTTAAAAAAATGGAGTTTTCTCTTTATAATAATTGCAAAGCTAATTCATGCCTGTAATAAAATATTCAAACACTTAAAACAGAATATGCAATGAATAAGTTTCTCTCCTATCCTGGATCCCAGTCTCTCTTTGCAGAGGTAATTACTGTTAAGAGTTTCTTGTGTATTCTTCTAGAAATATTTTACGCATAAGAACACATATGCATATTTCCTTTCAAAATTACCACTAAAAATAAAGACACCATGGACCTTACTTTTCCATTTTTCCCCCACTTTGAGGATTGCTTCATATGAGCATATGTAAATCTACCTCACTGAAAAATTCCTTCATAGTCACCCATTAGAAAAACTTTTATAATTTAACAGTAGTTTTTCCCCCCATGTTTTCATTGGTTACAATGATCTGTTGAATATTCTTGTACGTCCTTCTCTGTACACATACCTAAGAGTATTTGTAAGACACATTTTTAGGAGTGAAATTGTCAAAAAAATATGTGCAGTCAAATTTTCAGTAGAGGTTGCCAAGTTGCTCTTCAAGGATTCTTGCAGATTTACACTCCTCCCCTAGTGAGGAGAGTATCTGCTGGTGTCCCCACCTCCTCACCACTTTGTGGTCTTTATGCATCTTGTAGGTAAAAAATGAATCTCATTATTATTTTAATTTACATTTATTTAATTGTGAGTGATAGTTAATATTTTATTACTTGTTTTTCTCTTTCTGACACTGCCTCTTTAAGAGCCAGAATAACAGACACATGCACACTCTGTGTATAGGCTGTGCCTGTGTGAATCACCATTAATCTAAAAATCACCTCTGAAATCTGCAACAGGCACTGTGCCAGGTGACAACAGGAACAAAGACATCCAGCCCCTGCCTGCAGCACTTATAGTCACGGAAGGAGGTCTCCAGATAGCCCCACTATTAAAATAATGTGCTTAAGTGTCATAAGGGAGCAGGGGTGAGTCGGCTGACCTGGGGTGTCCAGGAAGACATCCTGGAGGAAGTCATCTTTCAACTGAGGCCAGGAGGGGGATTTCAAAGTTAAAAAGGCAAAGGGACTGGGGCAAAGAGGTTCTCGGTGGGGGGCAGGAGGACTGCAAGTGTGAAGGCCCAAGGTGACAGACAGCACTAAATGAAAGAAATGCAGAGGAGGCGAAAATAGTGGGTGGAGGTGGGCACCGGGGAATGAGGCCCAGTTTGCCAGGGACTAAGGAGCACTCAGGATTTCAGCGCTAAAGTCCTAGAAGTCACTTGCTAATGTGAACGAGTTGGTCACTCTAGGCGACTGAGGCCACTTTATCAAACTGCTTATAAACTCTGCTAAGGATTTTGCACTTAATCTAAAGGACACGAGTGACAAATCAGAGTTTTCAACAGGAAAGTGACAAGTACATTTTTCAAGGTTCAGTGTTGTAGGGTCCCTATAGTTTGGAAGGGTGTGGAGGGGGCTTAAGGCTGGTGTGGAAAGGCTGGAGGTAGAGAGAACAGCTGGGTGGCATTCGCAGTGTCACGGGTGAAAGATGACGGTGCCTTGAACAGAGATACTGGCAATGGAGATGGAGATTAATTGGATTTAGCGACTGACTGTGGTGGGTGCTGCTGTTCTCTGAGGGGGTGGGAGACCCTGTCAGAGGAGCATCCTGAGCGGCGTCCAGAGGAGGGAACTGATGAGTTCCGAGCCCGCTCCGTGGAGGGCAGGGCCTCAGAGATATCCTAGTGGTCACGTGCAGGAGAAGTTTGAGATCTGGATCTACAGTTCAGGAGAGAAGATCTGGTGGAGATAAAAATTGGGGGGAACTCCACCTTAATAATGCTAACCGAAGCCATTAGAATAGATAAGAACACTCCAGGGTATAGAGGAAGGTCTGATTCAGGGCTGTAATGTCATTAATTAAAAACAAAATTAATCATATACAGTGTATATTGACAAAATAAAAAAAATACATAAAAAAAATAAATAAATAAATAAAAATAAAATAAAGATGAATGGTAAGGGGAAAAAAAATGCATTTACAAAAGCTCAAAATAAATCAGTTTAGAACAACAACTTAAACATATTTAGTGACGTCTTTCATGAACTTGTGTTTTAGCAGCCACAGGTAACTCTGCTGGAGTGTGTATGTGGGCGGAGGAGCTCAGTGATTGATCAGAGGTTCTTCTGGAGCATAAGCTTCTGGTCAGTAAGTTTGTTCCCTCTGCTTTCACGAGGCCTGCAGTGTCTGGAGGGAAATTCTGAGGGTTGAGATCTCACAACACAGCCAGCATGCTGTTTTGATTGATCAGAGGTTCTTCTGGAGCATAAGCTTCTGGTCAGTAAGTTTGTTCCCTCTGCTTGCACGAGGCCTGCAGTGTCTGGAGGGAAATTCTGAGGGTTGAGATCTCACAACACAGCCAGCATGCTGTTCTCTGCTGCCCAGGCCAGGGGTCATTTGCCCAAGGCCACACAACTAGTTCAGCAGGAGAATCCAGGGATCCCAATTCTCATGCAGTGACCCCACTCGGACACATGCTCCTGGCAGAACCATGGTGTGTTAGAACTGCACAGGATCCTGGCGCTCCGTGACAAGCCCAAGGGCCTCGTTTTATGGCAGGAGTGCAGTGTTTGCTGTGAGGGGAGGGCCATGCTCACTCCTTTACATCTGCAGGGACTGCCAAGGCCAAATAAGCCAGACAGGGCCTGGGGAGGGGGCCGCAAGGTCTGCTCTCTCAGCAGCGTGGCCTCACACTCACTCAGCAGCTCATCCTGCTGGCTTTGGGGGGTTGGCTCGTGCACATCTCCCCTTACAAAGGAGGCACCTGAGGCCTGAGTGGCATGAGTAGACTGTCCAGGTACCCGCTAGGGGAAGGCTCGGAGCAATGAGGAAGGCTCGTGTGTCAGGGAATGTCAGGGCCTTCTTTCCCAACAGGTAGAATAAGATCAGCTCCTCCAAATGTGTACAGCACTTTAGCTTTGATAGTGGCTTCTTATACAGTATCCCCTTGATGGAGACGAAGATACTTGTCCCATGTTACATAGCCAGTAAGAAGTCAGGATGGGACTTGACCCCAGGTCTTTTTCATTTATTGCACCATCCATTCAACAATTACCATTACCTGGACATCTACCAAGTGCCTTATCCTCTGCTGGGCAAGGCTCAGGGCACAAAGAAGAGTGAGACTCACAGCCACCCTCCAGGGCACTACACAGACACTTTCCTCACCCCGCCCAGGCCACACACCCATGCCTGGTCACCCTCCATGAGGACACCTTCCTTCCCCTGCAGGGACACCAACATCCTGCCCTGGGCTGCCTTCCTACATGGACACCTTCCCCGCCCCACTGGGGTACCGGGTTCTCCCTGTGTAGACATTCTCCTCACCCAGTCCAGTTCTGACACACTTTGCCACCCTCCTGTGCAGACCCCTCCCCACTCCACTTGGGATCAGGATGCCCTCCCTAGCAAGGACTCCCTTCTCGCCCGGCGTTGGCCTGAAACCCCACACGCATCCCCCCTTCCTCACCCTGAGTGGGCGAGGACACAGCGGGGTGCCCTCCCGTGTGGACCACCTCCTTCCGCACCCCAGTTCACTCCACCCCCCCGCTGTGGGCCGCCCACAGTCCCTCTCCACTCGTGTGCAGAGGGCTACCTCGCTCTGCCTCACCTAATGGCTTCTGAGCAGAATTTTCTGGAAGGGAGAGGAAGAAGAGAGCTAATTTTCTTGGCCTGTCCTGCATCCCATCCTCTTCTGTTCACATCTCCTCCATTCCCTAGGAACCCCATATTTTCTGGCATTGTCGAGTTCTCCAGTTTAATGAGGTCTTCACTGGCTTCTGCCAGGGCTCCTCTGCCTCCTATCTCATTTCTGTGCCATCTCTGATGGCCTGGAGCTCTTCAAGTGCCAAAGCTGTGTGTGTTCTGTTGGAAACTGTGGAAGAACACCTCTGCTCACCACCTTGCCTTGCCACACTTGGCCAGAGAAGTCCCCAAGCAGTGTGCTGCTTGGGCTCAATGTTTTACAGAGTTTGGAGCCAGACAGCTTTTACAGTGTACCTAGAGCAGCTCTGCTTATAACCTGCTCCTTCCCCCCACACTCTGGGTTGGAAGACAATCTTGGTGACAAATACCATTATGCATGGGAATTCCTCCCCATCTTCTACCGTAGGCTTTGTACTGACCAGTTCAAGCTTGCAATGCCCTCATTCCCATCCTCTTAAAATGAGTAATCTCCCAGCAGGTTCCTTAGCCCCTCCTATGAACAGACTTCTGGTAGCCCACAGCCACACACTCTAGACATTCCTAGACCCCAGCTGTGAGCATAACCTGGGCTTAAATGGGACCCACTTCAATGGCCTGGCCAAGCATTCTGTTCTTAGGCTGTTCCCCCTCCCTACAGTGTTCCCCACGTGTCGAAGCACGTCCCTGTTTTGTTATCTATCCATTGACTAAGGCCCCCTGAAACCGAGGGCTGAGCAGTTGCAGAGGCTCCACGGCAGAGACAGGCAAGAGCCCATCTGCTAAAATTCAAGTCCCACGTGTAACCTGAAAAGCAGCCTGGAATGCTTTTCCCTCCCACCTACCTTAGCTGCTAGCCAGCCGGTAGGAAATTAGAATCTCTTTTCTCTTTTTATGAAGAGTTAAGGAAGAATTAGGTAAAGGAACATTTAAGCTACCTACCATAAGGAAACTCTTTTATGAAGAGGGATCTATCAGGCCATGGATAGGTCACAGTAGAGGCTGGGAACCCCCTTACTGAAATGTGCAGCGGAGATCAGACCAGGTCTTGAAGAAGCTATTATTGGCCTGGATAACACAACTATGTTTTCTTACTTGTCATTCTTTTAAATTCCCAAACTCTAACTCAGAGTGGGCTGTTTTTCAAAGACAAGTGATGACAAGAGAAAGAGTTTACCCCATTTATGAGGGCGGGGAGG
>NW_007730758.1:47568-50745 GCF_000696425.1 Galeopterus variegatus | reverse complement strand
GGAAGTTCCTCCTGCAGAAGGAGCCAGGTGGGGCACAAGTGACACTGATGGCAGTAGACACTGTAAACGGTGCAAACAGAATTTGCAAATTCTTGGGCAGTGGTAGCATGTAGGGCGAGGGGCACACACACATCACACTGCCCTGCCCTGTGTGCCATCATGCTCTTGCTATATCATTGCCCAAGCCCCTGCAGCAGTGCCAGCCAACAGAGCTCTCTGCAACGATGGGTTTGCTCTGAACTGTCCGATAGGGTGGCCATTAGCCATCTGTAACTACTGAGCACCTGAAATGTAGCTAGTGTGGTAAGGAACTGAATTTTTACTTTGACTTAATTCTAATTAATTTACATTTACATAGCCACACGTAGCTAGCGGCTACCATATTTGGTAGCACAGCCCTGGATGATACCCGGCTCTGCTGGGCACCATCTCCTCACTGAGGCATTGCCAGTGATGGCCTGAATTCCTTGGGGTGCCAGAAAAGTGGTTTGTAGGGGACTGTAGAAAACACCTGTGTCCCTGTGTCACGCCTACTGTAGGGTCCCAGCGTGTGCTGCTTCTGCTTTTTTGTTTCAAAACTAGCTTTTTGTGTTTAATTACAGCTCCTTACTTTCCACGGGGCCTGTGACTCCAACAGGATTTGGGGTTGGAATGCACTTTTCAGAGACCTGTGACTAAAGCTTTGTTCCTGGATAGACTCCTCAACCCTGGATCAGCCAAAGTCCTTTCCCTGGAGGCCTCCTCAATTCTCTGCTATTACCCTTCTCCAAGGCCCGAAAACCAGTTCCTTCCTTCAGAAAGTTCACAGACCCTTGAGAAGACACAGAAGTTGTCTGCTCGACCCAGAATAAAATGACTGAACAGGCCAGGGCAGCACGGAAGAGATAGCAGTTTTCTCTGGAGCTGTGGTCCTCAAAGTGTAGTCACCGAACAAGCAGCATCAGCGTCAACTGGGAACTTGTCGGTTATACAAATCCTGGGCCCCACCCAGAATACTGAATCAGAAATGTCAGGGGTGGAGCCGACAATCTGTGTTTTAACAAGCCTCCTCCCTCAGATGCCCTCTAAAGTGTGAGAACCACAGCTCCAGAAGGGTGGGAGCAGAGGGAGGAGGGCTGACTTCTCAGAAGAGTCCTGAACAACCTGCCCTTGAGCCTGCAGAGGAATTCACCAGCCAGACAGATGAAGGAAGGGCATGCCCAGGCACAGGTCTCGCACCGTGCACCTGCAGCTATTGACAGAGCTCTGCATGCCTTTTGAGATACGTCTAATAATCTTGGAATAAAAATTTTATTGATATGATGCTGTTTAGAGTAAATGTATTCTTTAAAGAGTCGAATAAAACCATTTTCTGTCTTAAAAAGTGTTCTTGGTTGGATTTAATTTTATGTCCTAAATTTAACTAAGAATTATCTTTATGTAAATTTTTGAAAGTTTACTAAAAATTGTCTGATAAGCTCATCCAACCTCTTTCGTTTGGCTGTTTTAAAGAAAACATATAGCTTTTAACACAAAACTCCTATTCAATGAAATCAAACACAGCTATGACACTGCTTATTTAATAGTCCTCATCTCGTGGACATTTATTTTCTCTATCAATTTTATTTCACCTGCAATCTACCTACCCTCCCCCCACCCCATGCACACTTCCTGGCTTTGAACAAGGAAACCAAATAACCAAGCTGGTTAAAACTGTGCAAAATTAAGGATGAAGCACTAAGCAGGAGACTTTCTTCCTTAAGCATGCTTTCATGCATGGACGCTACTCTGAAATTTCATGATTTAGTGAATGATTTAGCACAGGTTTATGGTCAGACAAATTAAGGTTCAAGTCCTAGTTCTGCCTCTTGCTAGGTAGTCATTAAACTCTATGTCTGCATTTCCTCATTTCCTTGGCTGTAACATGGGACTAAGGCTGTGTTACAGGGGTTAAATGAAATAATAATGTGTAAAGTACCTGGCACTTAATAAACACTTACTGTTTGTTTCTACCTTCCTTTTCTTCTTCCAGGGTAATAGCAGAACTTGAAGAGCCCAGGCTCTGAACCAGACTAACCTGACAGCCGGATTTGAATTCAGCCCAGCCATTTACTGGCTGTGTGACCTTGGGTAAATTACTGAAATTATTCATTCCTTTGTCTTAGGTTCCTCATCCTTATAATGGGGATGGCAAAAATAGCACCTATATCATAGGATTGTTGTAGTCCTCATGGGGATTAGTAATCTTGATACATGCAAAGTCCATGGAAGAACTCCTGGGACGTAGTAAGCACTTGGTATAGGTTAGCTAGTGTTATTGATATTATTGTTATTCTCAGTTCTCAACTCTTGTGAAGGAGTAACATTGCCAGAGACATAACCTGCATCTATGTAGTAAGATACTCCCATGCACTGAAACTTTCAGAACCATGATCAGCTTTTCAGCACCACTGACTATTTCCGTGAAATGAAGACTCATGTTCCCACCAAAACATCTTTATCATTCCTTGATTTTTTAAAATTATGTTCTGATAGGTTTTGGTGGTTAACTTCACCTATCTCACAAAACAGCAATTTCAATACCAGTTAACTATTAACTGTTTTGGAGAAAATGTTTTTTAAGAAAAGAACTAGATTGAGCAATTAATTTATTCTCCCACTTTGTTTTATAAAGGATTTAGGATGACAAAGCCAAAGAATCTAATTTTAAGCCAGTTCAGTAATTTTTTTAAATAGATTTTTATTTCTGATCCCTCAAAAACTGTTTGACTTAGTCAAGTCACTAAATTAAACAAACCTAACTCTAGACAAGTGGTTTTGTAGGGATAGACAATATTCTGAATGGAATTCTACCTTTAGACAGCAGCATGGGATATTTTGACAGAGAACTACAAGGGGGTTAGGTAGATTCCTGTTTAGAGAATCTTATATTACTTTTCTTATGACTGAATTACCTGGAATTAAAATCCAAGAAGTTCTCTGCAGTGAATATTTTCCATTTATTAGATTTTGCTCTCAGAAATAGGAAGACTCCGAACACTTCACCTTGGAATTGTAGGCCTTCTTGCCTCATGTTTTTTTACTTAATCGCAACCCTGTTCTTTCTCCCTCCACCAAATGAGACCCTTAAGCATGGCTTGCTCATTCCTTGCCTTTTAATGGGGGTACAGATATTCACACTTTCAGACCTGTCCACTC
>NW_007730758.1:27788-46670 GCF_000696425.1 Galeopterus variegatus | reverse complement strand
TCACTCAACTATAACATCCATAAAATGTCCTAATGGTTTTATCAAAACCTTTAATATTCACAAAATGTCTTCCTGATATTTTCAAAACAGAATTCAGTGGTTCTCAACTCTGCTTGCACACTAGAATGACCTGGGAGGCTCTTAATAAATGTGGAGACCAGGCTGCACCACACCCATCCAGACTCTCCAAGGCTGGGCCCAGGCAGCAGAATTTTTCAGAAGCTCCCAGAGTGCAACTGGGGCTGAGATGCACATCTCCAAATGGATGAAGTCTAAGTGAGCCTCAGTGACATGCAAATGATTCCATGTGTGAGGAGCCTTAGGAGGGAGTCACAGAGGCAAGATGCCAGCGGGAGTTAGAGCAATGCTTCCTTAGCACATGTGTTGGAAAGAGCCTCTCCTATTGCTTCATCCCATCTGAAAATTCCAGACATGTGTCACGTCTTTTTTTTAAAAAATTTTTTTATCATGGATAAAATTTACCATTTAAATCATTTTTAGTTTAGAGTTTAGTGGCATTAAGTAATTCACGTGGTTGTGCAACCATTAACATCATCCAACTCCAGAACATTTTCATCTTTCCAAACTGAAACGCTGTACCCATCGAACGATAATTCCTCAATCCCTCTTCCCTCAGTCTCTCATGACCTATTACTTTCTGTCTCCATGAATGTGACTATTCTAGATATCTCATATAAGTGGAATTATAGAATATTTGTCCTTTTGTGTCTGACTTATTTCATTTAACATCTTCATGTTTCCTCCATGGTGTAATATTTGTCAGAATTCCATTCCTTTTTAAGTCTGAATAATATTCCATCATATCGTACCAAACTTTGTTTATTCATTCATTCATCAGTGGTCATTCGGGTTGTTTCTACTGTTTGGCTATTGTGAATAATGCTGCTACAACACTGGTGTACAAATATCTGTTCAAATCCCCGTTTTCAATTCTTTTGAATATACTAGCCTCATCTAACTCTAAAATTACCTAGAACTTCTCCCCCATGAATTGAAGAAATGAGCATTCAAGGGCTACCAAGAGGTAAGGCATTATTTAGGTCAAATGGTAGATGGAAAGTCGGCAGGACGCAAACTGGCACCAGTGGAAGTTTTTTCTTAGTGAAGTATAGGAAACAAGAATTAGGAAAGTGCCTTGGTCTTGAAATTGAGAAGAGGTCCTTGATCATGGATTGTCAGAGTGTCACAAACTAGTGGGGCTCGGGCTGGGTCCTGTTTGTACATGTGTGGGTTTAACCTGCACAATGTTTTAACTTTTTAAAATTAATTACCAGCATTTTATAACAAGAAAATTGTGTTTTAAAAATCTGAATTTCTGGTTTCTTTTGAAACATCTAAAACATTGGCAATGCCGCCCACATTCCATCAAAGCAGCAAATGGCCGAGGGTGATTGGCAGCTGCCTGCTCTGGACAGGGACATACAGTCTCCAGCTGGCCACAGTCCCTACCCCTCTCCACGGTGAATCTGGCTTATGGCATTCATTTGTATTTCCTTCCTGGCCCCTGAGAGCATCTGCATCTATTTCCCTTGTTCTAATCCAGAGCTCCCAGAGCACAGGTGTAAAATCTGAGACCTGTGTGCTTGAGTGACTTGCTCAAGGTGACATGGCACCTTGGACCCGGAACTCATGTCACATGACTCCTTGCCTGGAGCACTTTTTGTTTTCAGCTTTACTGAGGTATAATTGACATACAATAAATCGCACATACTTAAAGTATACAATCTGATGAATTATAACATATGTATACATATGTGAAACAGTCACCACAATAAAGATCACGAACATATCCTTGTGCCCCTTGGTGATCTCTGCCTCCCTGCCCACACCCCCTCCCCCTGCTCCCAGAGTCTCTAGACAACCACTGATCTATTTTTTGTCACTGTAGTTTGCATGTTCTAGAATTTTGTAAAAATGGAATCACGCAGCATGTAAACTTTTTTGTCTGGCTTCTTTCACTGAGCTTAATTCTTTTGCGGTTCATCGGTGCTGTTATATGTTTCAGTACTTGATTACTTTATATTTTTATGTAGTATTTTGTTGTATAGCTGTACAACAATGTTTTGTCCAATCACCCAGTTGAGGGACATTGGTTGTTTCCAGTTTTTTGGCTATTACAAATAACCTTGCTATGAACATTCTCATACAAGTCTTTGAACATGTACTTTTATTTCTCTTAGGTATATACTAGGAGGAGAATCACAGGCTCATATAATAGGCATCTCTTTAATTTTGTTTTTTTGGTGGATGGCCTCTATGGGGATCCAAACCCTTGACCTTGGTGTTACAAGATTGCACTTTAACAAACTGAGCAACCGGCCAGCCTATCTCTATAATTTTTAACAATAAACTGCCAAACTGTTTTCCAAAGCAGCTGTGCCATTGTACATTCCCAGCAGCAGTATTTGAGAGTTCTAATTGTTTCGTATCTTAACCACCCCTTGGTTTGGACAATCTTTTACATTTAGCCTAGGTTTTTAGTGGGAGACTGGAGTATTTCACTATGGCTCTGCTCTGCACTGCCCTAGTACATTTCGCTACTGGTGTTGAGCAGTTTTTCATGTGCTTACTTGCCGTCTTTGGTAAAATGTCTGTTCAAGTCTTTCGCCCATTTTTTAATTGGGCTGTTTGTCTCCTTACCATTGAATTGTCAGAGATCGGTATATATACTAGACATAAAGTCTTTCATTAGATACACATTCTGCAAAAATATTCTTCCAATATGTGGCTTGCACTTTCAATTTTGTGGTTTTTAAGCAAAAGTTTTTATTTTGATAAAGTTAAATTTATTGGGTTTTTTAAAGAAATTTTATAAGTTATGCTTTTTGTATCAGATTTAAGAAATGCCAAATTCAATATCACTAAGATTTTCTTTTGTGTTTTCTTCTAGAAGTTCTACAGCTTGAGGTCTTACCTTTAGGTCTACATTTAGCATAGGCGAAAGATCTGAAGCTTATGTGTTTTGGTGACTTGGCCAAGGTGACATGGTGAATCAGACCCCAAATTCGTTCCATGTCACATGACTCCTTGTCCTGAGCACTTACTTTTCATTTATTCTTTAGAGTCATTTACAGAATTGAGTTTATCGTTCTCTTTATTCATAAGTGCACCATTACCAGCAAACAAAGACAAGGTTCCTATTTTAAATTATTTTTTGTTACTTGGACAGAACTAGTTATTTCTTATTATCTCTGAGCCCAAACCCATTTTTTCATATTTTGCTCTGTAATACTGGGACTCTACATTCATTTATCAGACTTCTTTGACAATTGGCTTCCTTGAAGTTCCTGCTTGTGGGTACCCTGGATGGAGATAAGAAGAAGGAACAGAAGAGCTTTCTCTATGTTTCCAGCATCAGTCAGCATCCCCAGCAACAGAGGACATCCTCAGCTCCTGTCCCCAGCTTCCTTCAGCGTTCCCAGCACCAGTCATCACCTGTGCATCCCCACCCCAGAGATCTGAACACCATGTCTACACACCAGCCAGAGTGTGCCTCCTCTCTTGTTCTTCCTGCCTGAGGTGTGATAAATTTTCTCTGTGTGGTTACAATATTTCTGTTATCTCAGTGTCCCCTTTCTGATTTCTTGGCCTTTCAATCCACTGTGATCAATTCCTTCTATTAAATCCCTGTGTTTGAAATATCTGGAGTTGTTTCTGTTTTCCTGATTGGACATTGATTGACACAGTCTCCCCATTTCTTGCTGCTCTATGGGTACCTAACCAAGTGTGTTTAGTATACATCCGGGAACATGAATGAATCCTCATAAAATATAGGCTTTTTTCCGTTGTGTTTTTAATTCATATAAATGCTATTATGCTGTAGATATCACTCTGTTTCTTCTCTTTTACGTGAAATCATTTTATTAAGATCCATTCATTTTGTTGTTCTATTTCTAGTTCCCTATTTCTGATTACTGCATGCTACTGCACGGTAGGCATCCACCTCATTTCATTTGTCCTTTCCCCCAGAGATGGTCTCTGAGATCATCACTAACCCCCTGCTACCATAAACAACACAAGTCTGGCTTGTATTTTCTATGGCATCCACCTCTGTAGTGAGGCCTGGTCAGACATCACATGCTTCTTCAGTTACATACATACAATACGTTAAGGTTGCTCTCAGGAGTGGCTGCACTTGTAGGGCTGGTTGTTTCCTGTTTCCTCACATCCTCATCAGTATTTATTATCTGATGTTCTAATTTTTGCAGATTTAGTGAGTATAAATACAATCTTGTCATTTTACTTTGCATTTTTTTTATTAGTGAGATTGGCATCTCATTTGTGTACTTGTTAATTTTAAAATTTCCCCTGGGTGATTTGCCCACTTGTAGACTTTGACCATTTTTCTATTGGGTTTTCTCTTTTTTTCTAGTTGGTCTACAGGGGTTCCTTGTCTATTCTATTTATACCCATATACTTGTTAATTTTAAAATTTCCCCTGGGTGATTTGCCCACTTGTAGACTTTGACCATTTTTCTATCGGGTTTTCTCTTTTTTTCTAGTTGGTCTACAGGGGTTCCTTGTCTATTCTATTTATACCCATTAGTTTAAGGCATTGCAAACATCTTGTATTCACCTTTTGCCCTTCTTTAACCTTTATCTAATGTATCCTTTGTAGAACACACAAATTTAATATTATTGTAGTATTTTGCCCTAAGGTTAGTGTTTTTGGATTCTTCTTTAACAGTCCTTCCCTGTGTCAAGGTTATAAATATATTCTCTTACTTTTTCTTCTTTGGCTTCTTTTATAGCCTTATACCTTTCCTATACTGGTCTTTAATCCATCTGACATTCACATTTTACATAGCATAAGGTAAGGATTCTAACTTTATTTTTCTTCAAAGGGTGGCCCATATTCCCAACACCATCTGATATCTTTTCGTTTTATATGTAGAAAAGTCAGGCCCTCTTCTTTGTGATAGAAGTAAACCTCCACGATTAACAACCTAAATTCATCATCTAAATGTTTTAAGTGAGGCTGGGCTAAAGCAGGACCATAAAACATAAAATAGGGAGATGATCGTGTCTTTCAAGGTCCCTCAACAGCTGGTTTCCTCCACCTCATGCTTTTACTACCCCACACCAAGACTCTTGACTCTCGTCAAACATTCCCCTGGCCTTCCCCTCGGTGATCATCCCTGCTGACGACCTGCCTTCACACAGCCTGCCCCTGTGGAATGTCCAGGGCAGGCCACTTCCTTCACCCTGTGTCACACTCCTCTCTCTGAAGCCACTCTTGGGAACCTCTCCAGAACCAACCAGCTTGAGGTCTTACCTTTAGGTCTACATTTAGCATAGGCGAAAGATCTGAAGCTTATGTGTTTTGGTGACTTGGCCAAGGTGACATGGTGAATCAGACCCCAAATTCGTTCCATGTCACATGACTCCTTGTCCTGAGCACTTACCTTTTGTTTATGTTTTAGACTTGTTTACAGAATTGAGTTTACCATGCTCTTTATTTATTTTTATGAGTATAGAAGATTTATTTATTTATTTACTTTTTTGTCAATTTAATTTTATTTTCTCAATATACAATATGGTTGATTATTGTGGCCCATTACCAAGACCTCCCTCCCTCCTCTCTCTTGCCCCTTCCTCCCAACAACCTCATATCTGTTCGCTTGTCATATCAACTTCAAGGAATTGTGATTGTTGTGTCTTCTTCCCCTACTCCCAGTTTATTTGATTATTTATTTGTTTATTTTTAGCTCCCACAAATAAGTGAGAACATGTGATATTTCTCTTTCTGTGCCTGACTCATTTCACTTAATATAATTTTCTCTAGGTCCATCCAGCCAGGCCCTTTCACATTCTCACTCATGAACCCTGTAAAGCAGGCAAAGCAGTAAATATTTCTCCCATTGGAAAATGAGGAAATCAAGACCCAGAAGAGTTTAAATCCCTTGAAGTTTAGGCAGTTTGCCCAAGGTCATGCTGCAGGAACAAGGACTGGCTGGGACTGGATGCCAGCTCTTCTGGTTCCAAGTCCAGTGCTCACTCAATGTGCCATGTTCTCTCAGCACAGGCACAGGGTCTGTCTCTACAATTAGATGAATTGTTCCTCAAGGGCAAGACAGGGTTTGAACCTCCAGAAAGCACTTGCTTCACTCCAATCCAAATGAACTGCAGGCACAGAAGCCACTGCACTTGCATCCTGGTCTTGAACTCCTGCCCTTTCGCCTGGGGCACTTACACTCTGCCTAGCCATGGAGCAAGATTCCCTTTGTAACACTGTGTGCATCCTGTTGCATAGCATTGATCACAGCTATAATTAGGTCACCCCTTGTGTCACTAGCATTAACACCTGTCTCCCTCACATGTTCCATCAGGTCAGGGGTCCTATCTGTCTTGTTTATAACTGTATCCTCAGTGCCAGCACCGTAATCAGTAAATATGTGAGGAATGCATGAATGAATGTAGGAATGAATGAGTGAGTGAATGTTTCCCATACCTTCTCAGCCACTGCTTGGGCTCCTGTTCCAAATGAACCAAGCACCTGTTAGCAATGCTGCCACACACCCAATACCTCTATCACCCAAGGCTCTTACTACAGTGCACCCATTCCAGGTGGCACCTGCATTTGCCATGCACCTTTAGGCTCAGCGTGAAGGATGGTTTGCAGTCCAGCCTGGGGATCAGTGCTACCACAAGGACATTTCTTCCAGCTCAAGTTCAGCCTGGTCCCTGCCTGGTCTCCTTCACTCACTCTGCCTCCCCCAACTCTGTGTCCTGGGACACTCTGTGTTCCAGAACACTCCATGTCCGAGACTTCTCAAATTAGGGTCCTCCTCTGTGGCTCCTCCTAGGACCCAGCCTTATGGTCTCCACAAAACAGACTCTCAATAGATGATGACAAATAATGGGCTCTTTATTCCTCTTGGGAAGCTGATTTTTAATCTGTCTCACAGATATGAATGGAAAACACAGCTGATTGGTAAGTAGGAAAAAATGCTTCCCCCTTCCAGTAATGTGCCTGGCCCTGTCTGTGTTCAGAAATGTCAGCCGTCAGAGAACAACACATCAGTGATAAACAGCACTTTTCGAATTATTACTCTGGAAAGAACTGTGGCCCTAAGCACTCCATCAGATGTGAGCCTGGTCATGAGAACCATGAGAATATTCTCCCAGAGCACCCAGGTCCTGCCTAAGTGAGCTTTCCATTAGAAGGGGAAACCAATACTAAGACATGTACAGCAATGCACATATGTACACACACACTCACATGTACACACATACCAAATTGATTTAGTATGGCCAGGTGGTTTGGGGCACAAGTTTTGGAGTCAGACAAAATATCATTCAAATTCTGCCTCTGATTTTTCGTAAGTAGTTTATCAAAGACAAGCTACTTCTATGGATTTATCTCTTCATCTACAACTGGAGAAATAATACTCACCTCATTCAGTTGTTGCTGCAAGGATTGAATTAGATAGATAAACAAAGCTCCAGCAATGTAGTTGAGGGGCAGAAAAGTAGTGGCTGTTACCAGTATCAGAACTGTGTAGGCAGATGTTGGGCTGATGCT
The DNA here is from genome assembly GCF_000696425.1 of Galeopterus variegatus. NCBI lineage: Eukaryota > Metazoa > Chordata > Mammalia > Dermoptera > Cynocephalidae > Galeopterus > Galeopterus variegatus. The sequence goes on along the minus strand of NW_007730758.1, from coordinate 39,124 downwards.
GAATAAAGATGGTGGAGAAGGGGTCTTCGGAGAGGTGAGCTCAGAAATAGGTTTTGGGAAGGAAAAGATAATGGACGAGAGAAGCAAGGAGGGTGTTTGAGCAGGGCATGAGGGCCGTGTGGACACAGAGAGGAGCAGGTCAGCTCTGGCCCGAGCTCTGGTGTGGTCACTGCTGAATAGGCCCAGGGGGGCAGTCTTGCATTTCCTCAGAATCTAATGCAGTCACTTGTTTTTTAAAAACATTTTCCACTGAAGTGGCCTTAGACCTTCTGCCCAGCAGCCTGTGAAACTCCATGGGGAGGCGCTAGGATGACTCATGGAGATACCCCTGCCTTGACCACATCTCCAACCCAGCCATCCCCTCATCCGGCTCAGGGACTCACTCAATGGGACAAACCATGGCTAGAGAGGTCAGTGAGGGGCATACATCCCTAAAGTTCACACTGGAAGGCAATTCTCATCTTGTCTCTTGTCTTTTAATTGTAACAAGCCAAAGAAAATCTTTCTGTGTTCCAAAGTCTGCCTTGCCTGTGAAAAGATAATATTTAAGGACTTGCTATTTAAAATGCAGTGTCAGCATCACCCGGGAGCTTGTTTGAAATTCTGATTCCAGGGCCCCAGTCCACACCTACTGGATCAGAATCTCTGGGGGTGAGAGCTACAGACTGGTGTGTTAACAAGCTTTCCAGGTAATTCTTATACATGCTTAAGTTTGAGAAGCTTTGGTTCAGGACACAGGTTAGATAAATCACCCTCTCTTGAGCACACTTGTTTTACTTGTAGCTACCCTTCACTATGTGATTAAGAGAGTCTATTTCTATACAAGAGAATAGGAAGTTTACACTAAAACGCAGTTGCGAAAGCTTCATTTCAAAATACAGATTTTTAGAGAATTTCCATGTGGACCAGCAAGGAATACTCATAATAAGAATTTTAAGCTTTGGAAATGTAGGTATTTGGACTAGCCTATTCTTTCAGTTAGTATTCTTTAATTGCAAGCAAGAGAAACAGAATCTTGCTGTCTTAAGCACAAAAGGAATTTATGAGAAGATACAGGATTGCTTACAGAATCAGAACCAGAAGAATCAATCTCAGAATGGCCAGAAACCAAGGCAGGACCTAGGCAGTGGAAACTAATGGACAGTTTGGACAGAGAGCTGCTTCAGGGATTGACTAACTTCCATGGCTTTCTGGAGCTGCATCTGTCTATCTAAGATGCAAATTCCCAAGAAAGGATCTGATTGGCCAATGCAAAAGCCCTGGCCAAGGGAAAACAGGACACCTTGACTGATTTTGCTAGAGCCCCCACGAGGCAGCACACAGTGAAAGCTAGATGGTTCCTCAAAGCAAAATCAGGTGCAGCTCCCAGGCATGAGTGGATGGGGCCTGCAGGCAGAAGAGCCACGCTCCCTGCCTCCCCAGGCCAGCTGGGCATGGCTGGACAGCAGCAGGAGAAATGCAGATGTATAAGCCTTCAGAGAGATGAAAGGAAATGCAAAAGTTTTCTTAGAGCAAACGGCTGGGGGAGTTCAAAAGCTAGGAAAACCAGAGTGGAGACAGCAGTATGACCGGGTCTAGTTGTAAAGGCCAAAGAGAATGACCTTAGGTAATGACTTCAAGAAGCCCAGCTCCTGGAAGCTGACAGGGTCAGACGCACTGCTTCATGCCTATGAGAGAGAGGGAGGGAGGGAGGCATGGGTTCAAAGAGGTGGCTGTGAGAGAACCGCAGAGTGGCAGAGTGCTGTGTCAGGCCTCTCTACCACCGCTGTAACCTGAGCACCCAGCGAGAGAGGACGCACTTCCCAGGAGGACGGTGTGGAAGTGTGGGGCTGGAGTGGTGGGGGCAGGGGAAAGAGGCCTGTCGGTTGCACTGGGGCTATGAGCCATGTGATATGACATAAAGGACCTGAAAGAGGCCAGAGTGGTCCACTGACCGCCTCCACGCTGTCAGTGTGCAGGTTTACAGACTGTGGTAGTTTTAAAGAGAAATGTTCCATAATAAGGTAAAAGATGAATCACAGCCTTTGAATCCCAACTAAAGGCACTAGAAAAACAGGTAAAAGTGGAATAAAATTGCTAACATTTAATGAGCACCTACTATATGACAGGCATAGTGCTAAACACTTCACATAACATGATATCATTTAATACATAAAGCAACCCAAGATCTCTGTTTTACAAATAGGAGTTTAGGTGATTTGCTAATGGTCCTGCCGGTAATATGTGGCAAATTCACAGCCTATTTAAGCCAAGCATGTTTAACTTCAAAGTTTATGCTATCTCTGTTTTACAAATAGGAGTTTAGGTGATTTGCTAATGGTCCTGCAGGTAATATGTGGCAAATTCACAGCCTATTTAAGCCAAGCATGTTTAACTTCAAAGTTTATGCCAAATGTTATGTTAGCAAAGTCTTTATTGTTATTCAATTAACTAGCAAATGAAATCATAAAAATTTCTGCAAGATGCTATCAGAAAGCTTTTCTAGCATTACGTGCATAAACAAGTATATTGTTGTACACCATGAGGGTACTTAAAGAGTTTGTGGAAAGATTCTTATTATTTTTTAATTCTATTTTTCCACAAACTCTCTGAAGTACCCTTATAAATATAGGAGAAGAAACTCTCATTTCTCTGTGGTACTTGTTCATATTTTACATAGTAAGTACTTAATGTATATAGTAGCCATTTTATATACAGTTGTTTAATGACTGAGCCTTCATAGAGATATGCAAGTTTAGAGAAACAAAGCATATTTGGTTATTTTATACTCTAACTTATGTTTAGCTGGCCAAATCTAAAAAGAACCCATCAAAAATTATATACCTGAAATATACTTGGCCTACAGTGGCATAAAACACAAAAATCTAAAACCTCTCTAAGAAAAATCACGAGCTGTCTCAATACAGGTTAAGCAGGGCCAATGCCTCAGTGTTTATTTCACTCTGACCCCATGAGGTCCAGTAAGGATAGGGTCTGGGAGAGCCAACCAACTCACTAACTGCAGGCTGATTTAAATGATAAGACCAAGGTCCTGCCTTTCACCTACTGTGACATATTCATTCCTGAGGCCAGCACACCCTGTCCTGAAGTCAACAGGACCAGGGACCAACTGCACCCCAAGGTTCTGATGTCATTCCAGGAGCCTGGGGATGGGTATGGGGACAACAGAGAGCAATGACAGACCCAAGGCTTTGGAAAGTCCTCTGGGGGTGGGGTGGGGGATTCCAAAAACATTTTCTTAGAAAGCCCTATTCCCTCCAGCAAGGCCCCTTCATTTGGCAGGGAATTAAGATGGTCCCTTTTGAACCCTCAGGAGGGTTTTGACCTGCAACCTACAGGCTGACAGTCTAATAGGTTGCAGGCAAGAGGTGCCCTTGGAGTGAGACTTCCCCTGTCAGCCCCAAACACAACAGGATTCCCTAACAACTATCATACCCCTAAGACAGCCTTTGAAAAGCATCTCCTTCCACACCAGCACACTGACATTCCTATTTGATATGTAAGAGCCGACAAGTTCTTGCCTCAGCCCACTCCCAAGGGATCCCCCTTCCATGTAGTGTCTCCCCCCATTCCACCCACCCATGCATATCCCTAGTAGTACTTGGTGTCTCTTACCAATCCCCAAGCCATTAAGAAAGCAGAGGCAGTACATTATTTATCTCCCTGCTCACGCCAGTGCTTAGCTTTGTGCTTTCTACTCGGCTGGTGCTGAATAAATACCTCGGAAAATGCTAAATAATACAAATTTGGAAAACAGCTGTATAGGGGATTGCGAATACTTAATTTAGAAACTCTTGCCTGCTTATGCCTTGGGGGGCAGCTAAATATTTATTTTTTAATGCCCGCTGCAGATTCTAAGTGTGTAAGCAAAGTGTCTGGCTCATAGCAGGTTTAATAAATATTGATGGGTTGAATGGATGAATTAACTGAAGAATGCATGCAAGGAAAGGAAGGCTATATAAGCATTTCAGCAGCCCTCGAATCAAGTTGAAAAGTCAGTAGTGAGATTGTGTCGATGTCTCTATTTCACACCAAAATTCGTTGAAAATCCACAATTTCCACAAGTTGCCTGAACTACTAAAAACCTTTCATCTATCACCCCAGTATCATTATAATTCATTATCAGAATGTCAGGGAAGATGTCTTTTAAATTTTCTTGTTAACTTTTAAAATTATCCAATTTTTAAAAAAGAAGCTGCCGTGTTCAGGAGGAACTTTGAAATAGAATTTAACTATAAACAAATGCACTTTAATTCCCTCCTTATAAATTGCAAAGGTCAGATTACTTTCTAAGGCCTGGGTTTTCTTTATTGAGGAAGATGTGCAAATTAGGAATTAAACGATAAAGTCAGACCTCCTTGTCTGGAGCACGGCCTCTCTGCTTTTTAATAGGCCTCTTTTCCATTTGGTTTGAGATAAAGTGGCCCCAATTATTTTAGAATCCCTTAAAGGAAAAGATATCCATAAATTAAGCTACAGTTTTCTCCTTATTTCCCAGAGAAATTAAATTCTTACCTTAATGACTTAAATCGCATTGCACAGAGCCAGACAAAACTCCTTTCTGTAGTGTTACAAAAGAGAGACCCAAAAGCACAGAATTTTGGAGCTAAAAAGATAAATAGAAATAGATATAAATACACACCCCACTAGCAAAATTCAATAGTGAGATCAAAGCTAAACTTTCTCCTTCACAGAGTTCCTGTTAAGATTTTTTTTTCCCTCTTCTGCACCATAATCTGAGTCTCGGATACTTTGGTTTCTATTCAGCCTCAAGATCAAACAACTTGCTCACACACATCTGCTGGGGTGGGTTTTTTTTTTTTTAAGGCATTCAATAATTGGTGGGGGTGAGAGGAGAAGAGGAATTTGAACATCAACCTAAAGGCAACAGCAAAATACGTCATTGCAGTCCTTCCACCCAGGGAAGTAAGGGGCCTAGGAGAGATGTGTGTATGTAGGGGTGCAAGGGTTTGTAAAGGAAACACCAGCATGTTCCAATGAGGGTTTTTTCAGATTGCTTTTCCTAGCATTTAAAATTATCCTTTTTCTTTTTAGTAGAAATTATCATTTTATTTCATCTGTGCAAGGGTTTGTAAAGGAAACACCAGCATGTTCCAATGAGGGTTTTTTCAGATTGTTTTTCCTAGCATTTAAAATTATCCTTTTTCTTTTTAGTAGAAATTATCATTTTATTTCATCTCTTTCCGAATGGTATCTTGCCCCTGACTTGTTTTGAGAGCAAGCAGGGAGGTGAGAGGCCTGGCCTCAGGAGGCATGCTGCCTCATACAGGAGCTAGGTGTGCACATACACACGTGGAGCAGGAGGCGAAATGTGGTCACGAGTGAACAAGAAGCTTCTGCAGAAGAGTGGGGCAAGAAATGCTGGATGATGAAGAAGGATTCCTAGAGGAGGTGGCCTTCAAACCGGGGCCTTGAAGGATACACAGGGTTTTGTTAGAGAAGGAGATGGAGCATGTCCCAGGCAGAGGGACTGGTAGGAGCAAAGAGGTGCTGGAAAAATACAAGCATGTTCAGGGTCCAGTATAACTGGGGTGCAGGGGCTGGGATTGGGGAAAGACCATGGAAACCAGTGAAAATCCTGGTGGTGGGGTAGAGGATTAAGGATACCTTGTATTACAATGTTGTATTTGTTTATTCTCTACCTCATCTTTCCTCTACTCCCGGTCCCCTGACTATCACCCAGCCCTGAATATTATCCTTCTGTTTCCGAACAGTAAGATTCAACAGCATGTGATTGTCTTCTGTTGTAAATGACACAAGTTAAGAAGAGCAATGTCTGATGATGAAAATATAAAAATAATCTGTAAAGAACCAAGCCTGAATGAGCCCCAAGAGGCAAGACTTCCTAGCCCCTCGATCTACTACCTTCTCTGTGGGTAATGGAGTTTCACCTCCAAAGGCCATGAGCTCGGCTGTTGTAGGGACACAGTCAGTTCTCAGACTCTCCTGCAGTCATTCCAGAGCCAGCCCATTGTGTCAGTTAGTAATGTTAAACTGCTGTAACAACCCCCAAATCTCAGTGGCTTAATACAATAAACATTTGTCTCTCGCTGAAGCAAAGTTCAGTGCAGATCAGCAGCTCCCTGGGTGACTTTGCATGCCGCCAGCCTTAGGGACTCAGGCTACTTCCATCTGCCACTAACCCACAGTGTGATCTTGGACAAATCACTTTCATCCTATGGACTTCAGAATTCTTCATTTACAAGGTAGAATTAATAGTCCTTGCCCACCTACCTTATAGGAATATTGTGACTATGAAATGCTTGGTAAACAACAGTTATAATTATAAAAGCTGTTAACATTTATTAAATTCGTATTATCCTGAAGACACTGGGCTATGTGTTTTTATGAACATGATTACATTCAACCCTCATAACAACACTATCACAAAAGTTCTACCACTATTATCATAATCATTAAATGGTGTTTTTGCATTCATAAGTGAAATATAATTGTAAAAGAATATTCCTTAAACATATTAAGCATGTGCCCCCCTCAGGGCCTTGCACATGCTAATCCCTTTTTTGGGAATGCTGTGCTGCAGATTTCAACATGGCTCATGCCCTACCTTCATTCAGGTCTCTAGCCTCGTGTCATCTTATCAGAGAGGCTATTTCTATCTTATTTATCTAAAATATCACCCTAGGCCATCATCCTTCTTTATTTTCTGGCCCTGTTTTATTATCCTTTATAGCATTTTAACCTCCTGCCATATTGTGAATTTATATATTTATTTACTGTCAGTCTCCCCCAACCAGGCTCTAAGTTCAAAAGCAGAGACTTTGCTTGAAGTGTTCACTGCTATATTTCCAGTGCCTAAAACAGGGCTTAACACATAGTAGGTGCTTAGTAAAAAACTGAGTCAACATGATCCAATTCTTATGCTACAAATTGATGTGGAAAATAATCCTTTGTTACTTTTCTTTTTCTGCAGAGGAGCTATATCCAGAACACAGCTGCAATATTTTTAGAGGGCTCTGAATCTAAAATGTTGACACTCTTACAGCTTAGGGTGAAGAAATCTACCAGCTGCAACCTGTCAGCTCTCTCCTGGTGAAAGGTTGGAGGGGAAGCATGCTCCCTCTCAGCCAGTTCCCAGACATTTCAGTCGCCTGTGCAAGCCTTAATCAAGTTATCATATCTAGCCAGTGTCTCCTGGATCCCGTCACTTTTGAATGAGAAAAAATTTGCAGACAAATTTCTAGCAGCAGGAAGTTGGTGCTCTCCTGCAAGGCTGCCTGAAAAGCACCTGCAACTTCAGCAGCCCCCCTCCCACTCCTGCTGGGAACCGGCTCCAAGCCTCTGGCTTTGGGACTGGAAGGTTTCTGCTCATTCACTTCCAGCCTGCCTGCCTGCCTACCCTTCTGAAATATTGCTCTGGTACCGATAATGCCCTGGGCTGGGTCCAGATGAGACCTAAGCCCATATCAGATGGGACCTAAACCCATGTCCAGTCTGGCAGTGTCACCCTAATGGGCTTTGCTGAGTGATTCTTGTCAAAGGAGAGGGCTCTGCTCCAAAACCAGTACCAAGCAGTCTCAGCCAAGCCTGCCTTCTGCAGTGCCCCCATACTAGGGGCATTTTATTGAGTACCAGGAAGGTTCACTTTAACTTACAAGGGCCCTTGTATGAAGGAGGGACTGTGCTGGCCTCTATATGTGCCCCACCATTTTCACTTTTCAGCAAAAACTATAAGAGAGAAACAAAAAGCACTTTTCCACCTTCATCGAAGTCCCCCCTGCCCCCAAGGAGAGAGAGTTTTGCTGGAGAAAAAGAGCTGAGAGGATAAAGATATTGGCAGAGCTTAATGCCATAAATCTGATTAATTTACCTTGTGACACTCTCAACAAAAAAGTTAAGGGTCAGAGTCTTGCCTGCAAACTGACCTTTCACCTGCAGCCAAGGCGGTCACAAAGAGGGTCTGAGCTGCCTTTCACAGCTACCTGCTGCTTCCTACAATGAGATTGGACACAGTTTTCAACATGATGGAGAACACCTCCAGAGCGAGTGTCCTTTGTTCTGCCTGCCTGTGGAGTGGAAAGCATCCAGGCAACACCTTCAGCTTCCAGCATTCAAATAGGACCAGACAAGAGATTGTATCTCTGGGACAGGGGGAAAGAAACCACAATAGAGAGCTCTCTCTATAATTCATTGTACAAAAATAGACTTAATAGCTCACAGAATATGCAGAGATGAGTAAGTCTTGGTCCTTGCCCTAAAGGAACACAGGGACCACTTCACCATCTTAAATGGATACAATCAATGCCTAATGTATAGGAAGTTCTCCATGCTTACTCACAGGGAGAATGATTAACTGATCTATGAGAGCACTTTATAAAAAGGAAGACACTCTAAGAGTCAGAGTCTGGAATTCCCAGATTGGGAAACTCGGAAATGACTTTCACATCGTCTTTGCATTACTCCAGTGCACACCGGGGAATATGAGGTGACTCCCCGCTTGGCTACTCACATTTATGTTAAAGAAAAAAATCTCAGACTGAGCTAAATTGCATGAGGCACAACTCGTTTACACTGGGACCCCAGTCATGGCAATCTTCCTGGGAAGGTGCGGCCCCATGTAGGACCTTAAAGTGATCTGTCTGTTCCTGCGTGTGACCACATCGTGCGGCCAGACCGTCTCGCAGCTCTCTGGTTTTGTGTTTCATCTCAGCCTTTGCAGAATGTAGTAATAGAGGGGAACATCTGGCAGAATGGCACAATGAAGCGGGAACCAGATGCTCAGTCAAGTGCCACCAAGAGCTGTTTATCTGTAGAATTATCCTTTTGTTCAACACTTGTTTTGTGGTAGCATTGTGCTGTGCTTTTTAATTCCTGTTTCTCCCTGTCTCTTCTAGAGGCACCGAGTTTCTGCTGACTCAGCACTTCACATGCCCGGCAGAGGCAGTTTTGAACAGCTGGAAGCCATGGAGGCTTGAAAACTCTTCCTTGGGCAGTTGAATTCGGCTCTCTATAGATTTACAACTGCAGCAGATGGGCCCAGGTGGGCTCATGTGAGAATCCCAGGCAGGCCCAGCTCCGTTTGCACACTGAAATTGTGTCTAGACAGGAGGCTAGGCACGCTCACCTTCTAAATTCACTTTGAAACAGCCCAAAGCATAAAAGGAATTTATTGCTGCTGAAAGGCCTAGAGCATGAAGGCAAAACACCGGGAGATGCTCAGGAAGAAAAAAGGGAAGGAAAGGAGGAAGGGAGGTTCAGAGAGAGGGAGAGAGGGAAGGAAGGAAGGAAGGAAGAGAGTGCACATGCCAAATTAGCACAGAGCACAATTCCACCACACTGGTCTGATCTCCTTCGTTGGTTACCCCTTTTGAGGGGCACTGATGGTCAGGCAGGTTATCTACCAGGGCTCAGCTTTAAGAAGGAACATAAACCCATATGCATCAGCCTACAGGGGGCCCTTTAGGGTTTATGTAATGCTAGATGTGGCACAAATGGAAGAGAGGGAAGGAAGGAAGGAAGGAAGAGAGTGCACATGCCAAATTAGCACAGAGCACAATTCCACCACACTGGTCTGATCTCCTTGGTTGGTTACCCCTTTTGAGGGGCACTGATGGTCAGGCAGGTTATCTACCAGGGCTCAGCTTTAAGAAGGAACATAAACCCGTATGCATCAGCCTACAGGGGGCCCTTTAGGGTTTATGTAATGCTAGATGTGGCACAAATGGAGGTGGTGGTTGTCTTTGTTGTTTTGGCCAAGTTCATGTGTAAGCCCAAGATATAAACAGATCAAAGTGCAATGGCCCTCTCTGGTTGAAGTAGAAACAGGAGGTGGCCAGGAGCCCCACCCTGAAACATTTCTCCCACCTTCCCCCACCAACGCTCCAGCTCCCCTCAGCTGGCCCACAAAAGGCATTGAGGTTGAAACCCACTGATCTTTTCCAAGGCCCAATTTGGCAGAGGGCCCCTAGGGGAGGGAATTAACCTGAGTGCCCCTGAGTTCGTGATAACACTGGGACCAGAAACAAGTCTCCTGTCCTCAGCCAGGTGCTTTCCCTTACACTCCAGGAGAGCAACGTGCTTGGGCGTCATCACTTCCTGACTCTACAGAAGAGGAACAGAGGCTGCTACAATTGTAGGAGAAGAAGGATTCAAGCTTGGGACTGCAGGTCCTCCCCCTCCCAGGAACATTCCCAAGCTGCAGCTGGGGGGACACGTCCTGCATGCAGCTGGAAAATCCTGAAACCACCTCTAGTCCCAGATTCAGACAACCAGACTTCATCTGGGGGCCATATGTCTGGCATCTTAGAGATGCCATTTTATATTGAAAATATAAACATCATAATAAGGAAAAAGCTGAATTCATTTATCCATTCAATGCTTATTAAAGGCTTTACTTGTGATTTATTGATTTTTTAAAATAGGAAAGTAAAAGAGAACAGCAAAACAAAACAATAGATCACATATTTTCTGGGCAACTTATGGCATGATGCCAGTGTTAGGCCTATCTTAAATAGGATAGTTTTGACATGTTGAAAGATATATTTCAGTAGAGAAATCAAGGAGAGAACATGATACAATTTGAACAGATAAATAATGTGAGCAAAAGAAGTTCCCTGGCTCTTAGAAAAGATTGTTTTGGAAGATCATCCAAAGTTGCAATTTAATACCAGATGTTGGCATCTGGAGAGACCCTGATTTGACAGTTTGTCAAGAAATATGAAGAAAACACAAATGTCAATTAAAAAAAAAAAAAGGTTACAGAAAGAATTGCTGCAATGATCCAGTTGAAGCAGTCCTGGAATGTCAGAAAGCCAGAGATTATCACCCATGAAGCCTGGATGATGTAAAGTGCAGCCTAGGCCAAGGAAGGTTCTGGAAGGATATCTGAGGGTGAGGAAAGGCAAGGTTCTTTGGTGAGCTCCATGAGGCAGTCAGTGGTGGGGAAGCAGGCCAGCGGGTATGGCTGGTCCCTGTGATGTGGCTACAGGGCCAAGAGGAAATGGCTCTCCCAACTTGCTATTACAGCAGCTGTGGTTGGGCCCATCCTGACAGCTGGGCACTGGCAGACAACACAGGAAGCTGGTGACCCCATCCATTAGCACAAGTGGGAACTGACAGCAGTTCTCCCAAGCCCTGGATCCAGGACACACCACTGCAAACTCATTCTAGCATCCTAACATCTCAAATAGATAGAAGGTTGATGTTGTACCTTCCTGTCTGTGGTTAGAAATTCACTTTAAAAATTTTGGTGGGGGCCGGCCCGGTGGCGCACTGCTACAGTGCACCGCTTGGGAGCGCGGCTGCACTCCCGCTGAGGGTTCGGATCCCACATACAGACCGGTTCCCGCTCACTG